>NW_007117691.1:89481-90428 GCF_000164805.1 Carlito syrichta
AATTCACTCACCTCAGCCTTCCAAGGCGCGGGATTACAGGCTGAGCCACCGAGCCCGGCTGAAGTCGCTTTTCTAAACACAGATTTATCTGTTGCATCTCTACTTGAAAATGTTTTCTCAGTTTACTTTTGTGAACAGACACATTAGGAAAGTGAAAAGTCCATACACAGACTGGGAGGAAATATTTGCAAAATGTTTATCTGACAAAAAAACTGTATCTGTAATATACAAAGAACACCTACCGATCTATAAGAAGACACAGCAAACAAGCAGGGGATCCAGTTAAAAGGGAACAACTATTGGAACAGACATATCACAAAGTAAAATATCAAAATGACCAGCAAATTTACAAAAAGATACTCAACACCATTATCACTAGATAAATGCAGGTTGCCACCACGAGGAGATAGTGACACACTTACCAGAATAGCCACTTTTTGAGTTGGTTTTTTTTTTTAAATTTTTGTATTTTTAAAATGTGGGATACAATTCAGGATTAGGTATACAAGTGGTCATTCATTGTACAGGTAAAGTTCGGGCCTCCATTTGGTCCCCATTTTGCCTGGTTTGAGATCAAGTACCCTTATTGATGTTGTGTCCCCCCTTCCCCTTCCACCCCCAACCAGTAGTATCCCGCTACTGCCAATCTCTTTCTTAAAGTATTATGGTAATTGTTCAGGGTTCGCTTATGAGTGAGAACATGTGGTACTCTGTTCTTCGTTCCTGTGAAAGATCGCTGAGTATGATAGACGTTGAATCCATCCAAGTTGCTGCGAAGTTCATATGTTTGTCCTTCTTTATGGCTGCATAATATTCCATTGTGTACATAAAACATATTTTTTTATCCAGTTCAGTTTCGATGGGCAGCATGGTTGATTCCACGTTTTTGCTATTGTGAGTGGTAGAATAGCTGCATTTTTTTTTTTTTTTTTTAATAATTAATCAGT
>NW_007117691.1:90448-134692 GCF_000164805.1 Carlito syrichta
GTGGTATGCACGACCCTGTGAAGATTTTCACCAGATCTGCCCTTCTTCTTTTTCTATGAAGTTATGAAATGTCTGCAAAGCCAGCCTTGACCATAACATTCTATTTTCTCAAATCTGCAATTGGAGTTCAAGGGAGGATTTTTGTTGTTGTTGTAAACCCTCGTTTAAAAAGTTGTCAGTAGGCTGGGCTCAGTGGCTCAGCCTGTAATCTCAGTGCTTTGGGAGGCCGAGGGGAGTGGATGGCCTAAGCCCGTGGGTTCGAGATCCACCCGGGGCAACTTGGCGAGACCTCGTCTCTACAATATATCAAAAAATTAGCCGGGGGTGGTAGCGCATGCCTGTAGTTCCAGCTACTGGGAAGGCTGAGGCGGAAGGATCGCTGGAGCCCAGCAGGTCGAGGCTGTGATGGCCAGGAGCATGCCACTCCCCTCCAGTCTGGGTGACAGAGTGAGACTCAACTCAAAATAAATAAATAAATAATAAAAATAAAAAGTTGTCAGTATATATGCTCTTTTTTTTTTTTTTTAATTTCAAGATTTTACTTCTAAATTGTACAAGTAATGATGAAATTTTAAATCATATTTTGAAAATTTATTACTTAAAATGCATTATGTATGTTCCAAATTAAACTATTTGAAATTCTAGTATTCTATGCCCATTTAGTTGTTAATGTGAAGTTCATTGTGTGATGGCTGACTCCAAATAGAGCTGCTTATATGTTTTCTTTTTTTTTTTTTTTTTTTTTTTAATAATTAATCAGTATTTTTATTATAGTTTTGTGGGGTACAGTTAAGGGTTAGGTGTACAATTACGTTTCATTCAGACACCCTGTTGATAAGAGGTGTTTTCCCAGCCCCAGACAGATATTTGCTACTGTTAATCCCCTCCCCCTCCCCCCCCTAGTTTCCCAGTACCGTCAGTCAGAATAGCTGCATTTTAAAAGAATGACAATATTTTTTTCTTCCTTTTTTTTTTTTGAGTCAGAGTCTCACTCCAGTTTGGAGTGTGGTGGCATGTTCACAGCCACCACAGCCTCAACCTGCTGGGCTCAGGCAGTCCTTCCACCTCAGCCTTTCAAGTAGCAGGAACTATGGGCGCATGCTACCATGAACGGCTTATTTTTTATTTATTGTAGAGATGAGGTCTTGTCAAGTTGCCCAGGTTGGTCTCAAACGCCTGGACTCCAGCAATCCTCTCACCTTGGCCTCCCAAAGTGCTGGGATTACAGGCTTGAGCCACCATGCCCAGCCAAGACTGACTATATTAAATATTGGTAAGGATATAGAGTAACTGGAATCCTCTTACATTGCTGGCAGGAGAGTCCAATGACATAACCATTTGGGGATAGTCTTTGGAAATATTTACTAAAGCTGAGCATACCCTCTGATATGACAAGTTCACTCCTACATATACACTCAGAAGAAATGATGACTGACATTCTCTAAAACAAATGTACAAAAATGTTTACTATCGCTTTATTTATAATGTCAGAAACTATTTGTAGCCCTAATACTCATCAACATTAGAAGGTAGTGGATAAATTGTGTGCATTAAACAATGGGCTGTTATAATACAGTAAAAAGAATAAATCTAAATGCAACAAAAATATTATCACAAAGAAAACATTAAATAAAAGAGGTCAGACACAAAAATATATATGCTGCATTATCCCATATATAAAGTTCAAAAACAGGCAAACATAATGCTCGGTGATAGAGATCAAAGGAGTCACATTGTGGGGGGTGATATTGACTAATATGGAGCAAGAATAAACTGCAGGAACTATTCCATATATTGATAAGGGTGCTACTTCCACAGATGCAAGCATACAAACAAACTCATCAAGCAGTGAGCTTAGGTTTATACTCTTTACTGTATGTAAGCTACGTCTTAATTTTTTTTTTTTTTTTTGAGTCGTAGTCTCGCTCTGTCCTAGGCTGGAGTGCAGTGGCACGCTCACGGCCACCAGCCTCGACTTGCTGGACTCAGGCAATCCTTCTGCCTCAGCCTTCCACGTAGCTGGAACCACAGGCATGTGCCACCACGCCTGGTTCATTTGTTAATCTATTATAGAGACGAGGTCTTGCCATGTTACTCAGGTTGTTTGCAAACTCCTGAGCTCAGACAATCCTCTCACCTCCGCCCTCAAAGTGCTGGGATTACAGGCTTGAACCACTGCACCCAGCACATCTTAATTTTTTAAATGTGGGCTTTTTGTAAGACATCATAGCTTTTCATGAGCTGACTCTACGTCCCTCAATGCTATGTTGCTACACTAACCAGTAAGTTCCTGAATACATGAGGTATTATCTTATGATCAGGATTTTACATGTCCTATTTCCTCCTCACTACATCTTGCAGCCTGGAAAAATGCCCCATAATCTTCAGGTGCCACCTCAGACATCATTACCTTCCAGGATAATCTCTTTTTCATCCCTTTCCCTAGATCAAGTGTATCTCTTTCGTGCCTTCACAGCAATGAATATTTACCTTTCACCCAAGCTGAATCAATATTGCCCGTGTCCCTATCTGCTCTCTCCCCTACTAGATTCTGAAGTCCTCTGGTTTCCACCTGAGCCCCAACTTAAAGTACATTATGAGGCACTTTGCGGGGGTGCAATCCATGCTCATTGGATTGAATGTGGAATCTCTCCTCTCAAAAATGAAGATATAATAGCAGCAGCCCAGATTTTTCTCTTCCCAAGAGTGTTGGTGTTTATAGGGCTTTTGCTAATGCCACTCTGACATGTTCCTTGCACAGGGCCTGTTGGAAAATTAGATCAGGTGGCTTCCCCACTGTAACATATGACACTTTTCTAATTAGGGCAATGTTTAATTTACTGTCTCATGGCTTTTTGAATAAATATAAATTGTCATACTAAAGTGACAGGTGTAAAACCCAGGATGGCTGTGTTAGAGAGGTTAATCTGCTGTTAATCAAATCAGTTCTGCTTGACTTTCTCCCAGGGAGTGAGAGATAATGGCCCTGTTTAACTGGAGATTAGCCAGCTTTTGGCTGGAAATCCCTCAGGGTTCACCTGAGTCTCCTTGTGTCTTATTCAGAATGAAGATATTCAAATGTGTTGATAATTAAGGTTGGACCCTTCTCCCTCCTTTGGTATCTCATGATACAAGGACGTTTTCCACTGGGCCTTTTCATTTACCAGAAGGGTTTCTCTCTGAATCCAATCAGTTCTGAAATAGTCTCTCAAAGACCTTCCAAAATTCTAAATCCCTGCCTGGAATAGAGTTGGCTATCTCAACTCCCACTGCCACTCATCAGGGCAAAGTTGGAATGGTCGTTGTGTCTTGTCCTAGTTGTGGCCCCATGAATGTGCTTCTGGTCTGGAAAGAGAGACTCTAGTCAAAATCAATGAAGCAGCTGGTACAAGAAACTGTGAGACTGGGTTACATAAGCAGTATTGATTTGAGGCCTAGGAGACTAAGTAAGGTCTGGGATAGGGGAGAAAGGCATTCCCCTGAACTTTTTCTAAGACCACCTCATGGCTTTGGGACTGTGGAAACTAGGAGAACAGCCTCGCTTTGTGCCTTCAGGGGTTTACAGTCTCAAGAGCACTGGTGTTACTACCACTGGCGGGGAAGCATCAGAGAGGTTCATTCTGGGCTCCGACTTTAGGCACGAGGAAGCACAATCAGTGGCTTTGCAGACAGCAAAGCTAAACAGGTACAAATGAGAATACATCCTCTGCTCTGGGACTCCTGGAATTATTTTAAGAAGATTTTGAAGGAATCGACAGTTTCGTTATGCAAGTAGCAAAAGAGAAAACAAAATCTGAATCATGACCATAGACTTGAACCCCTCACTAGAAAGGTGATATAATGACATGGTTAAAACCGAGGACAGCAGAGATGGAATGCTGGGTTCAAATCCCAACTTACTACACAGGTTATGTGACTGTGGGCAAGTCCTTTAGTCATTCTGAGACTCAGTGTGCTCATAGGCAAAAAGAGGTTGTTGTGATAAAATGAGACAACATGCATAATGTGCTTAAAATTGCCTGGTTATAAAATCGCCACAGAATCATTATTACCCACTGTTTCATTATGATCATGGTCATCACCTTCATCACCATCACCGTCATCATCACCATTATCACTCTTGATATCAGTATTAGTACCTGTAGAATACAGGCTGAAGAAATTAAAATTACATTGACATTATCACCTTCATTTTATAGGTGAGAGAAACATGGATCAGACTTAGAGGTTTTTCTGAGACAGTTACACCCCGTTAATTAGAGCTAGAGTTAAATTTGAACACTTTTTTTAATGTGCAGAAATCCAATGCTCTTTCCAAAAGGAGAGTTGATACAGAACAAAAAGCATATAAAACAGGTGACTGAAAAACAGAAAATACTGTAGAATGACGTATCTGTATTAATTTAATATGTGACATTATTACCTGGTCGATTGGTTTCAAAAGAAAGAGCATGTTCCTAATTACTGGAATTTAGAGATTTATTATTTTTTATTTCCTACCTATAGATTAATGATACAATAAGAACAGACTTGTTCTCTTTCTTCTTTCCAGCCAGCACCGCATTGTTAATCTCCCCTGTGACCCTGAATTGTCTCTGGATTTTGGAGAGGCACAGCAATGTATCCACTTATTTTCCCATAACTCACCCAGCATGTAAAACAAATAACTGGGCTGACGTGTCTGAAGTGCGGTGTCGTGGGCAAAACAAGGAGGAAAGACAGTCTTGCTCTTCTATTTATGGACTATAAACCCTTTACCGTGGCATTGATGAAGGGTTTATAGTCAGTACACAAGCTGGTTACACCATAAATTGTAATGTTATATGATAAACTGGGACTTTATAGCAGTAGTAGATATCAAAGAAAAAAATGAGTTGGAGTCTGAAAGGATCTATCATTGAAGGTACTTGCTGCAAGTTTAAATATTCAAGCTTGTTTTTGTCTTCATCTCATTCAAGCATTGGATAATTCATGTTCTTCTGTGTGGAGATATATAGATTTACCTAGAGATCAATCATGTAAAAAAAAAAAAAAAGAAGAAGAAGGCACCACAAATGGTGAATGGCATAGTTATGACGTGGATAAGAAATAGAAATGGAGAAACACTGAATTAGTCAAGCATTCAGGCTTTCTATTTTTACCCTAGCAGATGACAGGTGAGGCTTTCCCCCAGTTTGGGACCTGCAAATATGGCACTGTTGTAAGACATCTAGGTTACTATATTGAGAAACAGAAAATATTTACAAGGCAAATATGTTGAATATAACTTAATTGCCTCTAGTTTACATTAAAGCTAAAAGCAGTAAAATGTCAACAAATGTTAATTTCCCAGCCTCTCTAATGGGCACATACTCTTTCAGCTTTCAATTTTGTCCTTATTCATTATGGCACCAAAATTGCTAATATTTACTTATTACTTATTTATATTTTCATTTGAAAGTAAAAATAAGCTCATTTGCCATAATAACAGCTTAATATTTCCAGTGCTAAGAAACTGTCTTTTAAAAGATTTCTATTAATGGCCTCTCAGAAGAAGAGATCATAGAATTCTCTATTTTTGCATATGGAATAGAGGAAAGTATCATTAACTTAGAACATGATCATCATTCACTATGGTACTTACTTAGTGCTCTGGAAAAGACGGTGCCTTGAATTCATAGAGGAAAAGAATGGCTTATTATCAACTAGGAGCTAAAGCCAAACTGCAAAGAACAAGAGCTAAGACAAACCATTCCAGGGTCTAAGAATTCATTCTCACATCGCATTTGCAAGCATAAGGTTACTTGGTGTTGACCTGATACAAAGTACTAAGTAACTTGACCAGAGTCTGAAGGACTTGTTAGCTGTGAGGTAGGTGGCTCTATCTCCTCTAATTAAGTGTAATTAAGGTGTTTCCTCAATGACCTTCCGGAGACTGTAAGCTGGAGATCATTCCCCTTGCCTTATTCCAGTTATCTGATTTTCCCATCAACAAGCAGCAGGAAGGATCACTCACCATCTTGTCCATAGCAAACCCTCCTAAATTGGATCAATACTAGAAAGAAGACCAAGCCTCCTCTTGACTGAGACTGAAAGACTTCTTAGGACAAGGGATGTTAAATTTTAATCAGTGGATTCTCACCAAGCTGGGATGTACTGTCACACTAGTGATCATGAATCACTAGAAGTGGCTTGGACAGACAAATTCAACTGTCAGCTGTACATGTCTGGGTGGGGTTTTCAGAAAAGAATTTGTGAGCGAGAAAGATAAAGTCATCTGCATAGAGATAAGTCCAGGGGAGAGGGCAAATGCCCAACTGATGGCATCTAGAGCAAGGAAGGAAAGTTGATATTTCTTTGCATGACAATTTGATGGATTGGAAATGGCTTCCTGAAGCTGTGTGTTGAGCAGTATTCTGAGACTACTTAACAAAATAATCATTAATGATAAACTGAACGGAGTGAAAGAAAGTGATAGTAACAAGTGCAGTACTTCATATTCTGACATGGGAGAGAAAGAAAGGGAGAGAGAGAGAATTGACTAAGAATTAGACCCAGTTGCCATTTGAAACTTAATTAAAAATAATTTTTTAAAAATCTTACTAAATAAACTAGAAGTTATCACAGCCAAAGAAGAAAATGAGAAAACACAAAAAACTTTGATATATTATGCCCTTTTTCTTTGCATAAATAGATTCTAAACATTGTTTATACTGTTTGCCAACCTATTTCTTTTTTTTGTCCTTTTGTAAAAGATTTGTTCAAATGAGCAAAATCTCTGTCATTAAATACGGCTTTATTGCAGATGGCTGCAGAGTGTGTTATTACATAAAATATGCCCCAATTTGCTTGAGTTCTCCTATTGTTAGACATCTGATTGCTAATATTCACCCATTTAGACTTACAAACATGGCAGTTTCATACAGTTCAACTTAAAAACACATTTGCTCCTACCTGAACCTACTAAAATACTTTCTACAAGAATAACGGCAATGTGCATTCTTGTAGCTAGGGTTTACACTCTTCTGTGGTTCTTTCCTTAGAGGAAATTCCTGACAGTGAGCTTGCTAACCCTAAGGATGAAGTATACGCCTAAGACTGGAACATAAAATTTTAGCACTGGCAGGTGTCTGCAAGTTTAGCCAGTGCTCACTGTAGAAAAGGAGAAACCATCCCCGAGGCTTGGCAATTTGTTCCCAGCTGGGACCTACTACCAGAGCACGATAGACAGTTCCTCCCAAGTCACCTCTTACAACAGATGTGCAGCCCTTCCGGGCTCCGCTGTACCTTCTAAAGTCATAAAAGCTCCTGGTCTTCTTGTCAAAGATGCAGATCTGATGAAGGCAAGTATGGGCATTCGTGTTTAACATTTAGAGGACAGAGCAAAATAGAAAGTGCATGGTTGTATTGCTCTGTTGTTGCTGGATAAGAACAATGTAACCCCAACTGCAAATAACTATTCACATTCCATCTTCATCAACATATTGCTTATTTCTTAAATTATGTGTGTTACTTAAGCTGTAGTAGAAGGTGTATAATAAAGGTCTTTAAGTAGTTTCACTCTCTTTACTTAAATAAAAGTATCCAAAATACAATTTTATATCAACACCAAAACCCAATATTTTTTCTCATGTATATTTAAACATGATTTAGTTTATGTGTAGGCTAAAACCCAAAATCATTCAGTTTATCAGTTGTATGTGGCACAATCTGAGAAACACTGTACTCAAATATATTCTGAGGTCTCTTTTAATTCTCCTAGTTTATAAGAGAAATAAAATCTGATGAACACGATTTGTTTTTAACAAAAGTGCACACTACAGGTGTTAGAATTGAATTGTAATTACATTAATTGCCTTGGAGTCTTCTCCAGTTTGGCAGAGCTTTTCTTGCCCAAGGGTAAAGTGCTATTAGTAATTGTGCCTTGCTTTGCTGTGGTTCTCATTAGTCTTTGCAAAGAACCACCCATTTGTTAATTTATTTCATTCTCATTGCCTCACTGTCTGTCAGGGGTGGGGGTGGGGGCGTCAATTGTCAGCTGCATTTTACAGATGAGAGTGTTGAGATGATAGAAATTTAACAGTTTATCCACGTCTTCCCAGAAAACTTGAGTTAAAATGGCAAGTCATGCTTCTCTACAGCAGTATTTTGTACCTCACTAAGAAGCAGGGGGAAGATCAGACTGTTTATCATTCAGGAAGGTCTTAATTCTTGTCTTATAATTGGGAATATCCTTTGTCTACCTCCTTCTGCTCTCTTAGTTTCTATCACTCATATGACACTAAGAGAACCTGTCCTGCTGTGATTTTTTTTTTCGTCAGTGGCTCTGAATTACTTGGAGTAATTTAAGCATATGCTAAATCCTGAGCATATCCCCCCTGGGATGTTGGATTTAACTGATAAGGATGATGCCTAAAAATTGGTGTTTAGAAACATGAGCAACTCAAGTGATTCCAAGGTGAGAATTTTGTTTTGAGAATCGCTGCTTAATGGGAATTGACATTACCCAGGATCTTGTGAGAAATTCAGAATCCCATGTTTCTCCCACCCTTCACCTTCAGAATCTGCATTTCAGCAAGGTTTTCATGTTATTTGTGTGTGCATTAAAGTTTGAGAAGTACTGTTCTACAAGGGAAGTTTCTACTTTGTACCTTTTTATTGGTGCTTTGGTTTATGCTTTGGTTTGCTTCTTATAATACTCTGCCCAGTATTAAAGATGCAACGAACCATGAAAGCAAATATTTAATGAGTGAATCAAAGTATCCATCTTATAATTTATGCCTGAAGAAACATATCTGAAGTATTTATTCATCCAAAGAATTTCTGTAACATGATAGAGAATTCCATCACATGATTTTGAGTAGGCTGGAATCACTGTAGATTGTTGAACCCGAGCCTTAGTTGAGGCCCCAGATGTTATTAGTCTCAGAAGTAGGAGGAAGAGGCTGGGAATCAAACAGCCTCCCTACATGCAGTGACTTTACCTCAAAGAGCTTTACACTGTTCTTTTGAGAATAAGATAAAATTATGTATGCAAATTGACTAAGGCATGACAGGAGTTCAGTGAATAAGCTCAAATGGTTATAAGTTGTGCAATCTTAGGAAAATATGTTTAAACCTGTGTTCTTCTCATCCATAAAATGGGGAGAAGAAGAGTAGGGATGTTTCAAGATTAAATGAGAAAACACAGTTAATATGTCTAGCAAGAGCCTACCACTTGGAAAATGCTCAAAAGATGTTTGTTATCTTCATTATCATCATTACTTTCTTGTATTCATTGCATATGTATTTAGATTGGTCTTGACTAAGTAACTTTCGCCTGAAAGAAAGAAGACAAGGACACATTTGAAACCACGATTGCGTCTTATTTTTTCTGCTTTTCCTTCCCATTTTTCCCGATTGACTCAGTCACATTTTCTTTGTTTCCCTTTTTTCTCTGATGGAGCTACAAAACATCACCCTCACTTCATTCCAATATGACATCATTATTGTGTTCTTAATGATCGTCTCTCCCAGTTTCTGGCATCAAGAGCCAAGTAGGACTTGACAAGGGACATAATCTTGGTGACATGCCAAGATTTTAATCACCAGGAATGTTCTGGCTGCCATTGGGAAACCAGCAAAGCACACCTGAAAATGACATGATTCCATTTAGTTAAAAAAGTGAGGTGGGGACAGGGCCAACATGCAGAAGTTGAGTGTAGGGATGGAAGATGGCAGAAGACCTGATCTACTGAACACTTCCCACCTCCAAGCAGCAAGATCTCCCTTGAGGCAGCTGCCAAAGACAGTAGACCACATTTCTTAGCATGCATTCCTCCTAAATGAATATTCCTCAGGTTTGGATGTATGGCAGAAAGAAAGAAAGAGAGAAAGAGAGGAAGAAAAGACATTTCCGAAGGAACAAATTAGCTGGTTGCTTCCTTCCTTCCTCCTCACCCCACCCAAAGATGAAGAATCACTTTGCAGCTGCGCTCTCCTGTGCAGAATTACCCAATTATCTTCTAAATTATAAAAGGAAAATCTTCCCCACCAACTGTTCAAGGCAGGGCCAGGATGCGCAGTGTTGCAAAACTGTAGCAAAAAATGTAAACAAAAGAATCCCGGAACAGGGGGCAAGCTGTCCACATTCACCAACCCCAGCGGCTTCAATCAAAGGCAGAATTGCTTCCCCAATAAATGAAGCCAGTACAACTAATAAACTCAGGCGCTAATTGCTGGCTGCAGATGTATTAACTGAAGCAAATGCGATCCCGGCAACCATTAATTATCTAATGAGGCCGGCAGTCTTCTGATGCGGTGGGGGCTGATTAAATATTAAAGGATGGCATATGGAAAGTGCCAGAAACAAAAGATTTCAATCTGGGGAGAGAGGAAAAAAAAAAAAGAATGAACGAAGGGAAAAAATGGGTGGGGAAAATTTCTTCCTTCCTCTCTCTTTCTTTCTCTCTTTCTTTCTTTCTCTCTCTCTTCCTTCCTTCCTTCCTTCCTTCCTTCCTTCCTTCCTTCCTTCCTTCCTTTCTTTCTTTCTTTCTTTCTTTCTTTCTTTCGTATCTCTCTCTCTCTTTCCTTCTTCTTTAAGACAAGTGTCATCTCAGTGTCTGAGAAAGGTAATTAAAGTCCCATCACAAGCAGAAGTTTCAAAGTGACTTCAGTGAAATCTGACTTCTGAAGCTTTAGTGCAGATGAAAAGGTTTCACATTAAAAGGGGGTGACAAGAACATTCTGATGTAAAAGCAGTTGCCTCTTTGTTTACCCCTTCGAGCTAGGGTGAATGCCTGCCGTTTAGTTATTTCTCTGCTTTTCATCTGGTGGAAGTGAATTTTCCATTGTATCAAACCGTGAGACTTGTTCAAAGGTATGATCCTTGTGGAAGTTGATCCCAGATTGGTCTTTAAGCTTCTCTTCTAAGGATGCATATAAAATCATTATAAAAAAACAAAACAAAACAAACAAAAAACCAAGAGTTACAGGACACTAACAATGTTCAGGGTACGCTGCTAAGCACTTGACATAAGCGATCTTCCACAAAATGTGTGCAAGATACTCTCCTCAGTCCCAAAGCAAGACATTTGAAGCTTAGAGGGGCGAAGTCACTTGCTAAAAGTCACACATCTTGTAAGGAAAATATCTCAGATTTAAATCTAGAATGTCTATCTGAATGTCTCAGCTCTGAACCATTGCACCATATGGCCCCAAATAAGGTCAGTTTAATGGTCAAGTGATACATGAAGTATTTCTCATATGACACCTGCTTCCAATAGAATTGGATGGAATAGATTTAAGAGGGGCTCCTGGTTGTTCCTTGATAAGGTAATGGTCTGACTTTCAAGGGTGACTGAAATGCGACTTCTTTGAAGTTGTCTCTGACCCCAGAGTATATTTGGGGTGACCAGACATCTATTTTTCTAGGTTTGATGGATTTCCCTGGGGGGAGACAGGACTTTCGATGATAAAACCAGGACAGTCCTAGACCAACTGGGGTATTGGTCACCATGGAGGATACAGATACAAGTTTTTCCAGGCCCCTTTAATTTACAAGCTAAGTTATGTTTAGATGACATTTTTAACTTAAATAAAACTTGTAGCTAAGCGTGATACAATTGAGAAAGAGCAGGATTATAATAGAAGGATGACATTTTGAGTGACTTGGTTATGACCGTAGTTCTCCCTCTGCCATCTGGTTAGTCATTTCCTCTTCTAGGTTTGCATTTCTCAGGTGTGCTGGCTCATGCCTATAATCCCAGTCCTTTGGGAGGCCAAGACAGGAGGATCACTTGAGGACAGCAATACGAGATCAGCCTGGGTATCATATTGAAACCTCGTCTCTTCAAAAAAAACAATTTAGCTAGACTTGGAGATGTGTGCTTGTAGTTCTAGCTACAAAGAAATCAGAGACAGGTTTGCTTGAGACCAAGAGAGTCTTCCTTGAGTTGTGATCACATAACTGTACTCCAGGCTGGGGACAGAATAAGACCCTGACTCTAAAATACATATATATATATTGAAATTCTTGATGACATAAGCAATCCCAACATTTTCTTGCAACCTTAAATTCCTATGAGTCTAAAGAGAAGAAAGAATTTTATTCAAATCACTGTCATTGATGACAGTAACCAGCATTTGTAGAGTACTTGACCTAGTGTTATCCAGCTGGATTCTCATACAACCTGAGTTATAGGCAAACTTTTCTCATTGAGAGAAGTAACGCACATTAAATTGGAGTTGTTTCTTGAAATAATTATTAAATAACCTGCATTAAAAATAAGGATGACAAGTTAAAACCATAGACACTGCTCTCTTGCCCATTCCAGTTACCAAGAACTGCATGCCTTGTACATTTTAATGGAGGCAAAATAATTTAAAAATTGCAAACCCAAAACTGTCTACTTCTTCTTTGTACTGGAGAGTAACTCTTTATTTTCTCAAATCTGTAAATACACTAGCATCCCCTAAAATGTATTCCACAGCACACTACCTCAGTGAGATGCTACAGAAAAAAAAGAAAAGAGAAAGTTCTATACCAATTACAGACATGTGAAACAACATGGATGAATCTCAAAATGAGTGAAAGAAGACTCCATTTAAATACAGCTTTAGGCTGGGTGCAGTAGCTCAAAATTGTAATCCCAGCACTATGAGAGGCCGAGGTGAGGGGATTGCCTGAGCCATAGGTTCGAGAACTGCCTGGGCAACTCAGCGAGACCTCATCTCTACAGTAAATCAAAAAATTAGCCGGGCATGGTAGTGCACGCCTGTAGTTCTGGCTACTTGGAAGACTGAGGTTGAAGGATTGCTGGAGCCTAGCAGGTCGAGGCTGGGGTGGCAGTGAGTGTGCCACTGCACTGCAGCCTGGGCGACAGAGTGAGACTCCAACTCAAAAAAAAAAAAAAAATTTAAAAATTAAAAATAAAATTTTAAACAGGCAAAACTAATCTGTGGTGAGAAAAAATGAAAATGGCATTTTCATTTTTTTTTTTTTTTTTGCTCAGGTGATGGTGAACAAAACAGAAAAGTGGTTTCCTCTGGGTGGGCAGGAACAGAAATTGACTGGAAAGAATATGCTGAAAGCTTCTGGACTGTTTAATTTGGGCCATATAGATCTATGCATCTGTCAAAAATCATCATTTGGTTCCTTAAAATGTTTGCATTTTGCATTGTGATTTTTACCTCAGTTAAAAATATAACAATAAAATTAGTTTGTCTAGTTCATAATATGCATGTTAAAGTGTTTATGATCGAAGGTCATTGATGTGCTGCAATGTACTTTAAATTGGCTCCAAAAACAAGATGGATTGGTAGATAAGGAGAAAAATGGATGGATGGATGGATGGATGAATGTTTAAAAAAATATAGCATAGTGTTAATTGTAGAAATAGGTGATAAGTACATAGGTATTCACTGTATAATTATTTCAATTTTCTTTCATTTGCAAATTTTTATAGCAAAATGTTGGGGAAAATAAACAGATCATAATCTTGAAAAAGCTACTATATTTAAGAAATGCTGCATGCTATTCATACCTGACACCTTCCTCTGGATGTTTAGAGCACAAAAGCATATTAAAGGCTTTAAGTCTTATAGTTAAAGCAAAATAAGTACACTGTAGTTAGCCTCACATTTCCTAACAATATTTGGCTATGAAACTCTTGGTTTTATTTGGTTCTTTTGTTTGCATTACTGGAACAACTTTAGTTCTTCTCTGTACTGTGGAGTATACACTATCAGAATACGTGTACACCTAGAATCAGGTATCCCATAAGAATGCATGTCTTTTGGTTTTTTTCCAAATTAGGCAGACATGTTTCGCATTTTGAACCAGAGTTTGATCACCTGCTATATGTGTAAAATGGTTCCTTCTTTGCAGGAATGTTGTGAGGAGTAAATGAGGTAATTATGTAATACGTCTATCTGTAAAGAAGAATAAATTATGTCAATAACATTTATTGTTCATGTTGCAATGTCTGAGCAATGAGTAGGATCAACAAAGATAAGTCCATACCAAGACACGCTGCAGTGAAAAATCAAAACAACTGATATTCAGAGAAAAATGTTAATCCCCACAGAGAAAACACAGTTATAGACAAGTGGCAATAATGGCCTGAGGCAATATCACTGATGCCCAGAAGAAAATAGAGAATCGTCTTTAAAATTCTGGGGAAAAATTCAGAAACGATCCAAATGCCTTGGTAGAATGGATTTTTTAAAAATTGTGGCATAGTAGTGCAATGAAATAATATACAGTAATGAGAAAAGGGATCGACTGTATTCTATAACAATGTAGATGAATCTTCCAAATGTAATACTGAATGAAAGAAGTCACAAAATAATGTGTTTGTTCTTGTTTTTTTTAACATAAAGTACAAAATCAGACAAAACTATCTATGGTTGGAAATGCAAATATTGAGCCGGGCTCGGTGGCTCAGACTGTAATCCCGCGCCTTTGGGAGGCTGAGGTGAGTAGATTGCCTGAGCCCGCGGGTTCGAGACCTGCCCGGGCAGGCGAGACCTCATCTCGACAATAAATCAAAAAATTAGCCGGGCGTGGTGGCGCGCGCCTGTAATTCCGGCTACTCGGAAGGCTGAGGCGGAAGGATCGCCGGAGCCCAGCAGGTCGAGGCTGCGGTGGCCGGGAGCGGCCACTGCACTCCAGTCTGGGCGACAGAGTGAGACTCCAACTCAAAAAAAAAAAAAAGGAAATGCAAATATTGGGTTTCATTGTGCAGGTAGTGGGACAGGGATGGGAGTGACTGAGAGGGATAATGAGGATGGCTTTTGGATACTGGAAACATTCTTCTCTATGATCTAAAATCCATTCTACTTTGAGCACTCATAATCATTCTGTGTATCTAACTAGCTAGCTATAAAACTCCAATATAAGATTAAGATATTTGGAGATAGAAAAGTCTTATTGTGCTGGTAACTGGAGTTCTTAAAAGATAAAAAGATGAGACTGAGGAGAAATATTAATCACAGAAATATAAGGAAAAAACTAACTGAACTAATGAAAAACTTGAATTCTCAGATCTAAACGATTCGTATCTTTTCTGATAGGACATGCAGATTTATGAACTTCTAGTAAATCATAGTGAAATTTTAAAGTCTCAAAGATAAAGACAATATTACAAACTGTTTTGATAAAAAAGAGCAGACTACAAACATGGGACAGAGAATTAGACAGGTTTCTGGTATTTTACCCCCTACACTTAATATCCTACAGGGAAGAAAGGATGTGATGATGTATTCTGCATCTAGCTAAGCCTTAACTCTTGTTCAAGAACAGAGGCAAACATGTTTGAAGAAGTTGGTTGAGGAAGTACTTCAATCAGAAGAAAATTAAATAAATATCTCCCGACAGAAAGAGATAAAGCATACAACAAGCAAAGGTGGGCAATGGGTCTTGTAGCGTTATAATTATGCCTATTTAGTTGCTGATACTATGACAGAGAATTATAATTAGTGCTAGAACAAGAATTCTCAAAGCAGGAGCACATTCCTCTGTTTTGATAATGTGAAAAAAAATAATGATATTCTGGAATGAATTTCTTTTTTTTTTAATTTTACAATCAGAAGGCACATGCAAAGATTTGTTTCATAGTTATATTGCATGGGGGCGAGACTTGGGCTTTTGACTAGAGCTGCATCCCCTGGTGTTAAGCATGGTACCCAGTGAGTAGTTTTGCATCCATCCTTTTGTCCACATGTGTCCAGTATTTAGTGCCCACTTATAAGTGAAAGTATGCAGTATTCAATTTTCTGTTTCTGTGATAACTTGCTTAGAATGATGGCCTCCAGGGGCATCCATATTGCTGAAAATGCCACAATTTCATTATTTTTTTAATGATTGCATAGTATTTCATAGTGTATATATACCACATTTTCTTTATCTAGTCCACCATTGATGGGCACCTGGGTAGGCTCCAGGTTTTTGCTATTGTGAATAGTGGCATTAATTATATAAGTAGGGTTGTCTTTTTGGTAGAATAATTTATGCTCCTTTGGGTATATTCCCAGAAGTAGGATGGCTGGGAATTTCTAAATAATATAAACACAGTGTGTGTTGAAACTGAGTGCAAGATAAAGGATTTTAGAGGCTTTGGGAAGGGACATGTAAGGACAGGCAAAACAAGTGAGAGACACAGTTAATTATTAGAATTTAGTATGATGTTTTAAAAACAGCTTTCTTTTTAAAAACTTTTTAAAATATATTTTATTTTAAAGATGTAGAGTACAATTTAGGATTAGGTATACAAGTGGGCATCATGCAGGTAAAGTTTGGGCCTCCCTTTGGTTCCCACTTTCCCTAGTTTAAGATCAGTTATACATATTGATGCTATGTTCCCTCCCCCACCTCACATCATGGCAGTATCTCGCTACTGCCAATCCATTTCTAATATTTATAAATAGTTTTCAATAAGGCTGTTTAGGAGAGAACTGCTGGTGGAATGGAGTTTACAAGCAGCAGTCCCAAGCTACTAAGAAGGATAAAAAGGCAAAAATTGATTGCATCATTTTGAGTCAAGGTAAATTGTTGCCCTAACATTAAAGTGTTGAGGCTACAGAAATGCATAGTAGGTGTGTTTCATAATGTACTTATGGGGCCCTTGTTTTGTTTTGCTTTTGGTTTGCTATGTTTTTTGTTTTGTGTGTGTGTGTGTGGAGAGGAAGAATAGGAGGAAAACAGACATAAGAGAGAAGAGGTTCTTTTGAGAGCTGTGGTGAGTGGACATTGGAACACAAATTGTGCTTTCAGAGAGGGAAGTTGCAAACATACCCCCTGGGCAGTCGACAGAACACTGCTGTGAAATAAAACCCAACAACCCACAGTTGCAAATCCCTTCGGTGTGACCAAGATGCTGAGAGGTTTTACTTCCAAAGAGGGAAGTATCACATTCTGGAAAACACGTCACCCCCCCAAAAAACTGATTTGCCTTAAGTGTAAGAATGATCCCTTCCCCAATTCCCATTTTATTTTTTTGATAATCCCCCTCTTTATTATAATATTCTTAATATCCATCTGTTCCCCTTTAGGCAGTGGCTTCTTAAATTCAAATATCAGGCTATTTTTATCGCAGAAGAATATGTAAAGCAATAGAAAACAGTTTAATGGATTTTGGAGCCTGTGGCCCTCTTTAGCAACATTTCCATAATGAAATCCAGTTACAGGCATCCGTGTTGCCACAGTTGACTGTTCACGAAATGAGGAGTGAATGTTTCCTTCCTGGAAGGTATCCCAGCAAAGCAGAGTGTGAGATAGCCACCTCTGACAGCCACCTGGTATCTCCTTCTCCTGCTTTGCATTGGATAATGTTACCCACCTTCTGATGCAGTGAAATCCAGTGGCATTTGGACAATGTGTTTCATGTCTGGGTTCTGTGGAATGGAGAGTAGAGGGTGATTTTTATGGGAAAAGGCCTAGGGAGAAGAATTCTTGATTTTTTCTTTTCTTTTCTTTTTTTTTTTTTTTTTGAGTTGGAGGTCTCACTTTGTTGACCACACTGGAGGGCAGTGGCACAATCATGGCTAACCACAGCCTTGACCTCCTGGACTCAGGTAATCCTTCTTCCTCACCTTCCCAAGTAGCAGGACACACACCACCGTGCCTAGCTAATTTTAAAAAAAAATTTTATACAGATGAGATCTCGCTATGTTGCCTAGGCTGTTCTCAAACTCTTGGACTCAAGTAATCCTCCTGCTTTGGTTTTCCAAAGTTTTGGGATTAGAGGCTTGAGCTACCACACCTGGCCAGAGAATTCTTTTTTTTTTTTTTAAACATAAATTATAAGTGTTTTGTTTTTCTGTGTTATATTTACTTATGATTTAAGTTCTGTACCTTTGGTAGAAAATTCTTTTTTCTAGGGACTTAGATTACAAACAACATTGAGACTAAAGGTTTCATGAGATAGTTATTGACGAAAGATGTATTGCAAAGAAATGAAAGGTCTTGATGCTTGACTGACATACTTTAGGATCTGTTAAATAAGTTGCTGTTTTATATGGGCATATCATGTTCCCCAATCTTGCTGTAACAGCATAAAGGTACAGAGAAAACCTTACCTTATGGGGGCCTGGGCCCAACCAGCAAATGTTGCCTTGCAACAAGGTGGAAAACAAAATGTTCTAAATTTTTGAAATCTCTAATCCTTAAATTAAAAACAAGATGACACAGTGATTTGAATGTAGGTGTACACACTACATTTGAATTACAGGAATTTTGCTGAGCATTTTGTGATGCCTTTTGAAAATACTGTTAGCATACTTATGCACAAGCAGCCTGGTTCCTGAGGTCTGACTGTCCTAAGATCCGAGATGACACCTCATTGGCCCCTTAGATGAAAGAGTCTCCTGGACCTCTTTCAGGACATTGACCCAGCAAGACAATTACTCATGGCTCCAGTAATTACCATTGACTCACCAGGAAACTACAGGTAGATTTGCTGTATTTCTTCTGAGCAAAATATTAGAGTAGGGAGTAATAATTAAGACAAAAGCTAAAATACTTTGCGTTCATGCAAAAATAAATTGTGTGTTATAGTAAGAGATTTTGACTGTTACCTCATTGATCCTTACATCAAGTCTATGCTAGTTTTTAATACTATCCCCATTTTAAAGATGTCAAAACTGAGGCCCAGAAAGACTAATTTACGTAGCCAAGTTTCATTACTTCATCCAGTGTTGACACTTGTGTTACAGCCAGCACTGCCTGACTTTCAAAACTAAGCCCTTAAAAATCCTATGTTTGACTGCCCTCTTACTGATGATCAAATCTGACCCTTAGTTTTTAGATAGTGAAACTGAGATTCAATGAGAGATGACAGGAATTGCCTAGGGATATACTGACTTAATAGCAGTTGAGATGGAAACCTGGATCCCTTGGTGAAAATTATTCTTTATAAGTGCAAAAGAGTATACAGATGGGGTCAACTATTCACTGGGAAGTTGCATCCTATTGGAAGTGTCCCCTACTTACTACAGTAGGAATGTTGGCTGCATTTCTCTCCAAATTTGCAGTGTTGTTGAGTCAATCTGTAGATTTTTAAAAAGAGAATGTGAGCAAAAGAAATAACCGGGCTTATACTAACCTCTTGGATCAGCTGAAGGCACTTCTGTTCTCATTAAAACAAGTTCTGGGTGGATGCAGAATGAGAAGCCGTCTAAATGGTGAGAGATTTGAGAGGTACCAGAAATGGCCTTGCCTTCATCAAATCATCTTCTTTCACTGGTCAAAGTGTCTGCAAATATTATTGGGTATTATTCTTTTTAGCTAAAAACATAGACTAATTCAGTAGTAATTATTATTATTATTTTTTGAGTTGGAGTCTCACTCTGTCACCCAGACTGGAGTGCAGTAGCCGCTCCCGACCACTGCAACCTCGACCTGCTGGGCTCCGGTGATCCTTCCCCCTCAACCTTCCAAGTAGCCGGGATTACAGGCGCGTGCTACCATGCCCGGCTAATTTTTTGATTTATTGTAGAGATGAGATCTCGCCAAGTTGCCCAGGCGAGTCTCGAACCCATGGACTCAGGCAATCCACTCACCTTGGCCTCCCAAAGTGCGGGATTACAGACTGAGCCACCGAGCCCTGCCAATTATTTTATTTTTAATTACTTTTATGGTAAAATACATATATCATAAAGGTGCCACATTAACCATTTACATTGTACAGTTTAGTGCTATTAGTTATATTCATATTTTTGTACAACTGTTACCACCACCCATTTCCATCTTGCAAAACTGAAACTCTGTACCTATGAAACTCTAACTCCCCATCCCCCCATTCTCTCAGCCCTGGTAACCACCATTCTACTTTCTGTCTTTATGAATTTGACTGCTCTAGGTATTTCATACAAATAGGATAATACAGTATTTGTCTCTTGGTGATTGGCACAGTTCACTTTGCAATACGTCTTCTTCAAGGTTCATCTATGTTGTAGCACGTGTCAGAATGCTAAATAATATTTTATTGCTTGAGGCTAAATAATATTGTTTTGTATGCATATACCACATTTTTTTAATCCATTCATCTGTCAAAGGACAGAAAGTGGGTTGCTCCTACTTTGGGGCTATTGTGAATAACGCTGCTATCAACACAGGTGTACAAATACATCTTCAAGATTCTGCTTTAAATTCTTTTGGGGATATACTCAGAAGTGCAATTGCTAGATCATATGGAAATTCTGTTTACTTTTTTGAGGAACTGCGATATTGCTTTCCAGCCACAAGCTGGCATCACCAGAATACAGGGGTGAATCAAAATCCCCTGCAGATAACAGGCTAGCTGGGGAAGCAAACAAATATCAACACATAATGACAGTACATAGGGATGAAAAGAGGCAAGGAAGGCCTTGATGAGGAGGCATAAGAGCTCTGAGGAAGGGGTGCTTAGCTCTTCCCAGAAAGAGCAAGGGAGGCTTTCAAGAGGTGGTGGCATTTGAAGTGAATCTTGAGCGTGTGTTCACCAAAGATGAGAGGTTTTTATCCTAGAGAAGAGATGTCTTGGGACTCATGACTGTTGTCTTCAAGTCTCTGAAGAGCTATTATGTAGAAGACTGAGCAGATGTCTTCTGTGTAACCCCAATATGGAAGGGAGACAGACTTCAGATCAATAGAAAAACGAGACTACCAAAAATTAGAGCTGTCCAGCACTAGTACAAGCTGTCAGAAGGTAGAGAGTTCCACATCACATTTCCAATGACAACCTGTCAGAGGATGGCAGGGAAGATTCATTCAGCAGTTAGTGTAATATTGATGTTTTTTAAGTCCTCTTCCAACTTGTGGCTTCGATTATTCTAACACTGGTTACATTAAAGCATCTCTTAAGATCCAAATTTATGATCATATTTTTTCTCTGAGAGCTTATAGATATAGATAGATAGACAGACAGACTAGATATACACACACATATATATAACACACACAGATCAGGTTGCATTTTTGTGTGAACTATGATAGTTAAGAATCTTTACTAATAAATCTACTTGGTGACAAACACTGTTTTAGCAGTGTTTTATTTTATTTTATTCGTTTGATTTTTAAATTGCCCTTATGCATTGCATACCATTCTTCTAATTAATATTCTTCTAATGAATCATTAATCAAACTCACCTCACAAACTCAAAACCTGTGACAGAAAAGCTGAGTCACTTGTCCAATGCCACAGACAGATTGAGTTGGCACTTGAACTTAGGCTTTCTGACCCCAGGCGCTAGACTCTATTCTATCCTGGACTGTATGGTTTCTCTTAAAAGAGATACTTTTTGTGATGGTTACTATATACCATTGTCTCATTAATTCTCTCTACAATTTTATGAAACATTTATTATAATATCTTTAATGAACCAGTTGGGAACTGAAAGCTTAGGGTAGTCTGCCAGCATGTCTGCAAGCCAGAAGTCAAAGCCAGATCTGTCTCCTAAAAACATTGGCCAATATATCCCCCGCTTCAATGCCCTATTAGATACTCTAGCATCCTAAGAAGACAAAGGGCATCTTGTTTGCCATTGTCTCATGTGAGAAGATTATAAAATATAAAATAACATTTATTAACTTTGGACAGATGTTCGGTTTTAACTCACTCTACTTACCCACCCCACCCTGCCGAGAGAAAAATGCTCTCTGGAAGTTTTGTGTGTAGATAAATTGTAATTTAGCTACCCCCTCCCCCCTTTTCTCCTCAATGCACCACACACAAAGCATTGTAGAGGGCTTGGTCATAAAATTAAATTGTTTTATTTTTAATGTTTATTGCTGGAGAGGACCAAGTTGAAAATCAAACACACGGGTCTCATGACTTTAATCAGGAGGAAACTTGCTAATAGATTTTTTTAAACTTTAAATTTAACAACTTAACAACTTGGCAATTTAATTAACTTTTTAAACACAACATAAACCAGCCTGTGGGACTTTCTGCTGCCGTACTTAATTGTTGCAAATAGCCTAAGAAGTGGCAAGGAAAACAGATGAGACACCTTTACGGTGAGAGAGGCACCATCTGTAGTTACCAGCTAGAATATTTTGTCACAATCCTGGAAGTATAACTCAAGACATTAAAATGGCTCTCTGTTGGCTTTTCCCTGAGTTTAACAATGGCATCACAACAACACTTGGGGGAAAGTAATACTAAAGTTCCACAGTAGGAGAATTTATTGTCTGGTCTATTCTAGAAAGAACATCCATATTCTTCTAATTAATCAATTAATTCAACAAATACATGTTGAGTACTTACTGTTTGGGTATTTCCAAAAGAGAAACAGACAATATTCATGCCTTCAAAGTACTTAAGGGGGAGAAGATATGCATTAATCCAGTAAACAGAAACAAAACACTTGTTCCCATGTACTGAGCACCAATATGACTATTGTTCTCTGTCAGGTGATTTACATGTGTTATTATCTCATGGAAACCAGGTAGATTTTATTATTCACCTTTCATAGAGAAGGAAAGGAGACAGAGGCAGTTATATCAATTGACTGAGGTCCCAGAGCTAAGCTAATTGACTGGTATTCAAACCTATGTTTAAAGTGCCTAAACCAATGTTTGCCGAATGGAAGTAATTTGCATGCCACACTGACCTCTTATGCCCTATTCATGAATCATCCAAACTAGTATTTATTTAATTTTTTTTTTTTTTTTTTGAGTTGGAGTCTCACTCTGTCACCCAGACTGGAGTGCAGTGGCCGCTCCCGGCCACTGCAGCCTCGACCTGCCGGGCTCCGGCGATCCTTCCACCTCAGCCTTCCGAGGAGCCGGAATTACAGGCATGCACTACCACGCCCAGCTGATTTTTTGATTTATTGTAGAGATGAGGTCTCGCTGCCCAGGCGGGTGTCGAACCCGCGGGTACAGGCAATCCACTCACCTCAGCCTCCCAAAGGCGCGGGATTACAGGCTGAGCCACCGAGCCCGGCTATTTAATTTTTAAAAATAAAATTTAGTCTCATTTTCAGCAGCAAGATGTTTTCAGCTTATGGTTTGATTTAACCAAAGTCAGGTGACTAATTAAATCAGATAATTATTCAAACTGGTTGTCTCTAAAACCCATGTTCTTCATCAAATTTCCCAATTTACCTCTCCTACATAAAGGGAGTCCGCAATTTTAGAGTAAGACCTACAGCTCCAAGGACCTTATAAAACGTCACTACCTTTATTATTTCCTCATGTTTATGCTTTTTTAAATCACTATTGCTTTTTCATAGAAACCATATGAAAAGCAAAATAAGACTAAAGTGCTTATTTGGGGGAACTAGAAAGAAAGGCTAAGCTGGAGATTTCTAAGTATTAGAGCCACATAAATTAGGAATAGAGAAGTCAAACATAATTTTCTAGAATCATTCATGCAGAACCCAGTTTTGTGCAACCCCACACCCACGACCTTAGGCTCTATGTTATACTTATGGGAATTTCACCATCTCTGACTTAAAACTTGCATCTCAACTTAATCTCATTAAAGCATGGGCACATAATGCCTAGCAGTATGATTTTTCTCTGATTGTCATCTCTCTGGAAAACACTGATCAATTTTACTACAAATAAAAAGAGACTTCATTTTTCTCTCAAGTTGCTGGTGAATTGGTTCGTGATGGCTCTTCCCTACTTAAAACAAACTTTGTGGTAGATCAAGATGCCATTACTTACTCTGCCAAATGAAATAACACAGCTTAGTCATCACTCTGTGGTTTTTGTTCCTTTTGCTGTAACAATTAAGTACTTAAAGTATGTTTTTGCCTGGAAGTCAATTTTTTCTTTTTTTAGTGTGGAAGTCAATCTTAATGTCAATACTCTGAGGGATCCTGATGAAAATGTCAGGAGTGGGTTTAGGGATTGGAGTCCCTCCTCTGGTTCCAATCCCAAAATCTCAACTTTCTTTTATTGGTTCCATTTCCAAGTAAATTAATCATGCTGCTATTTTAAAATCAGTACTCCATGTCTTAAATGATAAAATTTATGGTATCCACCTAATATGATTCTTTAATTTTCAAAAAACTGGAAACTGATAGCCCGAGAGAGATACTGACTCACTCAGGTTCCCTGATCAGGTTGTCAGGCAAAGCTAGAACCTAGACTGAACCATGCTGAAGCTTGGATCCACCTTTTCCCACTACACCCTAATACTTCCGTGGAGTCTACTTCAGGACGGGGAGGAAACAGTCAGGCACTTTCTTCTATATGGCCTCGTTTCCTTTGACAGTGAGTCAATTTTTGTGAGTAGCATGAGAGGTTGTTCCTGATTGTCTCTGAGGTACCTCACAGCTCTAATATTTAGTGATTCTCTCTCTCTCAACTTTTCTTTTATTCCCCCGGGGTACGGGAATGTAAGGCAATGTGCTACAGTATGAGAAAAACTTTCAAAGTCTTAGTGGATCCTAAATAGACTCATTTAATCTACACAGGGATTTGAATCCTCACAGAAGACATTTTGCTTAATTAAGCCACATTCAAACATGAAAAAGTCATGTTCATACAAACTTAAGGATCAGATTTACAACTGCTGAGTACCTCGAGGCTCAATTAACCACATCCTGATTCTTGCCGAGAAAAGGTCACCAGATTTTTCAGTCTTTTGGTTACTTAAAATTCAAGTCAAGTAGACCAGCCATGGGCAAATGTTTAAAAAGGAAACTTGGTTTATCTTGAAGTCTCTATGGAGAAAGGAGGGTTCATTCACTCACCTAATAAATATGTCTGTGCCGGCTGTTAGGTTCTACACAAGAAATAAACATTGGTAATGAAGACCAGGTTACTTCCTGATCTCTTGAATATGGCTGTTTAGTGAGGTTTCTGAAGACTGGATACCAATGGAAGGAACTAAGCTTGGTCATCTGGAGGCCTCAGAGGAGAGAACTTCAAACCAAAGAGGCTACCCCCTTTCTAATGCAGTGGATATAGGACCTTTGCCTTTGCTCTCTCTCCTAGGGTTACCTGTAGCCAATTGATTTTATAAAAGAAACTTGTGCTCATTATACAAATACTAAGCAGAAAAGATTTGGTAAACGACCCCATACCACATATTATCATCCTGAAGCACCCCATACCACATATTATCATCCTGAAGCACCATTCTAAATATTAGGTGACTATCATGGTTAGATATTGCTTTGTGTATAAACACAGATTTAAGAATACATACTTTAGTATAACTTGCCATTTTAAATTTACATTTTGTAGTACTGAAATCAGAAACAGAAAAAGTAAAGTGAATTTGACAATATAGTTGAGATTCAAATAAATGATTTCTTCATTGCAGAAGATGTAATTTCATAGAAGATTTCTCTAATGTCAGCTGGGCATGATGGTTCATGCCTGTAATCCCAGTACGTTAGGCGCAGCTGAGGCAGGAAGATTGCTTAAACCCAGGAGTTCTGGCAACATATTGAGATCTCATTTCTACAAGAAATCAAAAAATTAGTGAGGTATGGTAGTGTGCACCCAGAGTCTCAGCTATTTGGAAGGTTGAGGTGGAAAGACTGCCCGAGCCAGGAGATTGGGGCTGTGGTAAGTCATGATCATATCACTTCACTCCAGTTTGGGTGACAGAGTGAGACCTTGACTCAAAAAAAAAAAAAAAAAGACAAAAAAAATCTAATGTTGATAAAAGATGTTACAAAAACATTAAGAACTTTGAATCATTATTATGTTTTAAATGACTTTTGGTTCTTATATGATATTATTTGACTCTGCTATAAAAGATGAAGCTCTTAACTCAAATGTATCCCAACCTCATTGCTTTACAACTTCCACATTTTTAGTTATATCATTATTAATTTTTACATTACCAAGTATTATGACATTTGCATTCTGCTCTATAACTATAATTTGCAAAGTTGTCAAATATCAGTACTATATAGAAACAGAGAAAATGTTCATAGTCTTTTGACTACTATCTCTTCATCCCTGAATTTCTTGTTTTAAGTTCTCTCGAAAGTGTTGTCAAACATATGCAAGTGAATCATCAAGGGATCTTATTAACATGCAAATCTGATTTTGTAGTTTTGCAGCGGGTCCTGATATTATACCTTTGTTCCCAGTCATGTTCAGAAACCTCGTTTAGAAACGAGAGCTAATTTTCTTTTTTTTTGAGTTAGAGTCTCACTCTGTCGCCCAGATTGGAGTGCAGCGGCCGCTCCTGGCCACCGCAGCCTCGACCTGCTGGGCTCTGGCAATCCTTCCGCCTCAGCCTTCCAAGGAGCTGGAACTACAGGTGTGCGCTACCACGTCCACCTAATTTTTGATTTATTGTAGAGATGAGGTCTCGCCAAGTTGCCCAGGCAGGTCTCGAACCTGCGGGCTGAGGCAATCCACTCACCTCAGCCTCCCAAAGGCGCGGGATTACAGCCTGAGCCACCGAGCCTGGCTGAGAGCTAATTTTTTAAAAGATCTCTATTCTCTGAATTCTTTATGGAGACTTTCTGTGAGTTGCCTCTAGAACAAACTACTTTGACTGGAAATATTTTTGAATCACATTTGTATGCAAATTGTTACATTTTCTTCTAGCATTAAATATAATTTTAGAGAAATGTAAGACCAAGCAGAATTTTACTCTTTATAAGGCATGGGTTTTTTGTTTGTTTGCTTGTTTTTGTCTTTGTAAAGACTTGGAGAAAAAAGTCATTTAAAGGCCTTCGGTATTCAATAATATTTTTTAAAGCCTCATGTAGATAATCTGGTATTATATTTTCTTAGAAAATTATGAGTCTCTTAATTGATAGATTCAAGTCTATTTTTTTCTATTTCAGAGAATTTTCTTGTATTATATCTTTGAAGACTTTTATTTTTCCTATTCCATTTGTTGACTTTTTTCTAGAAGGATTCTTATTCCCTTTACTATGAAGCATTGCTATTGTCTCCTGCAACTAATATTTTCATCCTGGTGCTTAAGTATTTTGGAAGTTTCATCTTTCTTCACTGAGTTTATAACAAACTTCTATTTTAGATCAGATAGTTATCAGTTATCTTTCAGTGTTATCATTTCAGATTCTTACTCTTCCTTTTTTCCCTTGCAAGTGTGTTTTCCTATTTATGTTCATATTTTTTATTTCATCTTGACTTTGTGTTATTAATTTTAAAATGTTCTAGTTAAGTTGGGCTACTGCTTGACTCTTTTTCTAATTTGTTGTTTGTTATTGTGTTAGGCATCCTTACTATCCCATTTTCCCCCCATCTTTTGCATCTATCATCTGTCTGTCTACTTACCTATCTACCTTCCTACCTACCTATTTATTTATGCCATTCTCTTATGTTTCTCCTCCTAGCTTTATTTTGGAAATTTTTTTTTCATCATTTCCCTCATGCTTGGACAGATCTCTCTACATAGTTTTTCTTTTTGCTCTCATAACATAGGTGGTTTCTTGACTCCATTGTAATCACAGAGAAGACTGCACACAGCCATGGTCTGAAAGCTGAGTATTAAATATGTCTACTTTTCCTGCAGCCTGAAGTTGTGGATTAGGGGAAAGCTTTCATCTGAAGGAAAATGTTTTCTTTGTTAGAGACTGTACTCTGCATAATTCCAAGATTTTGTTAAATGTCCAGGGCTCACTCCTTCGTGTTTCAAGATGTATCCTATTCTCACTCAGATTTATGTACCTTTCAGCTCATTTCCCTCATAAATGGCCATACTCATTTTTCACTTCTTTTGTTTCACTCATTTCTTCCCAGATACTCTTACTAACTTTTCCCCCTCAAAGTAGGGACAAGTTAAGGATACCCACTCAGTTTTCCCCAGATATTGAGAGTATTTGTGAGAACTTCCCACCAGACAGCTTTTAGGTGGTTTCAATAGGGGTAGCAGGCTGCCCACACCAGTACGCTCTAATTCAGAAAACCATTTTTTGGCATTTACAGCACTGGATTGTGATTTTACCTTGCTTGAATGCTTGAAGCAAACATTTGATTACATTTTATATTTTCATGGTGTTTTAGAAGAGGAAGTTTCTCTCCAGAAATTTTCATCCATTGTCTTAAAATACAAGGTACATAATAATGATCTTTAAATAATTATATTAAAATTTTATACACACATAGTATTTGCTTGACATTTTATCTCTCCCACTGTATGTTCACAAAAAATACACTAGGTTAACATCTCTAGCCCTCTTTTGTGACTTAGCTCCATTCCTGGTTGACAATAGATACTCAGTAATGTTTTCTGAATTAATGAAAACAGTAGGGAGAGAGATTAAGGTCTATTGGGCAGCTATTATGCATCAGATATGCCTTATTTTATATAGTTTTCACAAGAACCAATGATACATAGGTGTTACTATTCCTGTCTTTCACATGAGAGTACTGATGTGTATAAAGAAATTAGAACACTTGTACATTGTTGGTGAGAATGTAGAATGGTGAAGATACTATGGAAGTTCCTCAAGAACATTAAAAAATGGAACATGGAATGACCAAATAATCAAGCAATTCTATTCCTAGTTATATATCTAGAATTATTGCAATTAAAATCTTAAAAAACATATTTGCATTCCCATGTTCATTGCAACATTAGCTGCAATAGCCAAGATATGGAATCAACCTAAGTGTCCACAGACAACTGAATAGATTTTTAAAATGTGGTGTATGTGCACAATGGAATATTATTTAACCTTCAAAAAGAAGGAAATCCTGCCATGTCCAACAACATGGATGAACCTGGAAGACATTATTGCTAAGTGAAATAAGTCAGGCACAGAAGAACGAATGCTACATGGTTCTGCTTATTTGTGGCATCCAAAATAGTAAAACTCATAGAAGAAGAGAGAATAGTGATTGCCAGGGCCTAGGGCAAGAGGGAAATAGAGACTTGATGTTCAATGGGTATAGTCTCAGTTATGCAAGGTGAATGAGTTCTAGAGATCTGCCACACAAAGTGTACCTATAGTTAACAATACTGAATTATGCACTCAAAACATTTAAAAGCATAGATCTCATGCTAAGTGTTTTTACTGCCCCCCCCAAAAAATGTTGAGGGGATACAAGGAAACTTTTGGTGGTGATGGATATGTGTATTACCTTGATTGTGATGATGGTTTTGTGGATGTATGCCTATGTCCAGGCTCACCAATTATATATAAAAATATGTGCAGTATTTTATACATTAGTTGTATCTTAATGATGCTATTGATGAATACAAAGAGAGTTTGTGATTTGGTCAAGGTAAACTGAGTAACAGCTGAGCTGGGACTCCAGAGTAGGTCAAAACAATGTTACCACCTGTGCTGTTACATGGAAAATATGGCAACAGCCAGAAGGACCACTTAGCTGCTATGTGAAATAGTAAATGGCCCATAAATATTTTGTAAATGATTAATTGTTGATTATAAAAATAAAGAGCTTTCACAAGTAAATCGGGATTCAGCATGTCTTAAGATATCAGAGCTCTGGCAACATTGGTCCTGCAACCTTCATGATGACAAAGGACAATGACTAGATAGTGGTCATCCCTTTTAAATGACACATATACTCTCCAAATCACTATAGCCCCCCCTTTTCTGGCTGTGCTTCTTTACATGCCTCTGTAGGTATTTGAGTTTACAACCTTGATCTAAATGAAAATTGACCCAGATCCTCTGCACTCTCAGACTGGTTTATGGCCGGAGAAACCACTAAATTTTCTGGGAGTCCCAGTCCTGATTTAAACATGGTCAGAAGAGGCCTCCTTGACACAGAACACTGTCCCTGGGAATACCTCGGGCCCTACCTCAGAGTCTGAGAGTGTCACATTATTCAGCTAAGACTTCCTGTAACCTCAGCAGGCTTCATAAAGACAGTATCTAAAAGGATGTTTTGCAAATCCTTCAGGATCAGCTCCAAGTTGAGGCTCCAGTCTCTAGAGGTGTCCAAGGAAAGATCAGCTTTGTATGTGTTGTGGTTGTTTCCTCCCCAGGGAGAAAGACTTAATGAGAGCCAAGGAAGGTCTGTCCTCAGGGTTCAGTGGGGGCTTCTCCTGGGGAAGGGGCTGCCAAGCTGCCTCCTGTCAAATTTAATGGACCCTCTGAGGGACTTCCCCCTGAAGAGCAATGAATGAAAACCATCACCCAGATTATCACTCCAGGGAAAACAAGTCTCCCCTTCCATCTTTCTGCTCAACTGTGTGGGCTTTGTTAGTTATGATATGATTTTTGCCAGGGGCAACCTTGTAACCCTGGAATTTGCAGGTGAGGGTGCTCACATATTACTACCCTAATAAGTCCCCTGTGTAGCTTGCTAATGACAAAGATTTCCTAGCCTTAACTTGATGCCAATTGAGTAAATTTGTGGTGGGCCCTGGGCATTTGTATACTTAACAAACAACTCAGATATTTAATATGGGTGGACCAGGATTTGAGGGGGAAGAAAATCAATGTAAAAATTTCTAGAAAAGGTAAAACTATAAAGCCAGGAAATAGATCAGTGGTTGCCTGAATGAGGCTGGAGGTGGAGGTTGATTACACAGAGGCATGAGGGAAATTTCTGGGGTGGCGGAACTGTTGTAACACTGGATTTTGGTCATGACTGCAAAACTGTATATATTAGCTAAAATTCTTCAAACTTTATATGTAGAATAGGTGAATTTTATGGTACAGAAATTACATTTCAATGAAACCGTTAAGCCTACAGACAGACAGAACATTCTTAAGTAATGATAATGTAGCGATGTAATGAGAGAACAGCACAGGAAAATGAAGAATGCTGTTGATGACAGGAATGAGTATAAGGATGATGGCAGACAGCTACACAGTCACGTTTAGGGACCAGATGCTGAGCCTAATTCTCACATGCAGTTGCCATTATTTCTCACTCCCACTCCATGACATATGTATCATCATCTTCTTTTTGCAGATAGGGAAACTGAGGCTTGTGAGGGCAAGTGATTTCCTCCTGGGACACAGAACTGGGATTTGAGGACAGATAGTCTTCTGCCAGGGATGCAGTGTCTTACTCATTGACCAGTTCATCCCCTGGGTCTCTCACATGAGGCTCACAGTCCAACACAAGTAGGTCTGACCTTACCACTTCCAAATCCCTTTCTCAAGCATCCACCTTGGTTTCTCTGGGCTTTCGTTTTCATGTCTGCAGACTGAAGAAGATAGTGCCCATTTTCAAGCATTCTCAGAAGAAAAAAGTTAGAAGGGCTAAGATACGTCAAGTGTGCTATAGATGCAAAGCTCTCCAATAAATAGAGAGGTCATTAAGTTAGAAAATGTTGGTCTTTTAGCATAGTGGTTCATGCAGTATATGGACTTAATAAATATTGGCTAGTATGTAACTCTCGATATTGGTCTGATTTGTGTACTTAACAGTCACCTGGCCTGAGCATTCACACCTACTAAGCACTAGGAGACTTACTGCATCAGATCTCACACAAACAATAGGATACAATCGTGGGCTCCAGGAATGACAAGCACGTAAGCTAATGACTGCAATGGCATGTTTGCATACTCTACATGGTGCAGCTGGTGACTTAATTGGCACCTTCAATGGTGATACAAACACAAGATCATTGTTCTGCAGAGAGATAGGACAAATCTTCACAAAGGAGCAGACAGTCGAGTCCAACCTTAAAGATTCATCTCTTTGTAGCTGATGTCTACCATTTTCTGTGTTTCCAGCATCTATTCAAACCACAGGCAGCACAAGGGGAAAAAAAGGTCCAGATTTGTTGATTGTAGAAATCTTGTGTTTTCTTCTTCTGTAAAACTGGCTTTTTGGAAGGATCTTGCTACTTCCCTCACTTTGTCATTTTCTTCATAAAATTCCTGATGGCTTTATTCTCAGAGTGGAATTCTCCAAGTGGAAATATAGCACTGACTTTTTGGATGTCACTGGTACCATTTACCCCCTCCCTGCTAACCCCCTGAAGCCACCATGCAAAATACAGTTTCTTGGGGACTCTGGGATCCAGCATTCTGACTCTTGGCATGTGACATTGTCTGCATATCCCCTGTTGTGATGAAGCAACCATTCATGAAAAGTTGTTCTCCTACCTGGAGCGCAATCTTACTCCTAGCACCACTAACAAAGTCTGGTGTTTCTAAACGACTTTAATTCTAGCCGGTGGGGTTGTGTAATTAACCTGTCCCCTTATTTTTCTTTTAAACTCCCAGAAATGCACAGCTTCTGGCTAAAACAGTGTTACACGTGTTCTGTCTTCTTTCTCTTAACTTTTCAATGGGGGGGGGGAGTGTTACATAAAGGAGGATGGGGTGGGGAATTTGAGAAAGTGCTGTCCAGGCTGCAAGCTTCCTAAAGGACCAGCAGCCAACCAGCAACTCAGGAGGCACCTTGCTTCAACTTCAAACTGCTAAAGTTAAGGCAGCAACTTAGAAAAGGCTCTTCTAATTCTTCATAATGCCTCCCCACCTTCCTCAATCCGACTGGAAATACATCAGGAAAGAAAATACACTGACAGTCACGACACAGCATATTTTACTTCTGTAAAGTATCAACTTAGGAAGGAAAGAGAAGGAAATTGTGTGCTCAGGGTCATCAGCAAAATCACTCTGCCTGATAACAGACTGAATTCTTTCAAGTGTCTCTGTCTCAAATTTTATTAGATGAGAAGGGGACTCTACTTTTTACGCAGGCATGTGGTGATTTGTAAAACATGTTCGTAAATTACCTGATTCTTCATTCGACTGGTGTTCTTCCAGTTGCCTTAATAGACCATAAAAATGGTAATGCCATGGTGAACCGTTAAATGCTCAGCTATTTAGCCCAGCAGCCTTCCTTGTTTAATAGTCTTGCTCATTTAGCATGTACAATTTGTAAGCGAGTAAATCTAATTTTGAAGTAGACTGGGGAAGTGAAGCTGCCTCTGGGAGTGCTGGGTACATCCTTTCATAGAGGAAACTTCACTGGTAACAACCTGGACTCTCTAAGTGTCTGCTAATGAAACCAGGTTCTCAGAATAGCTAATGAGCTTGGCTCTTTTTATGTGACTTAAAATGTGATTTTTTTTTTCTGTTGCGAGGTTATTTGGAATATTCAAGGGAGCTAGATACACACCAACGTGCTCAACAGTTCATGCTGACAGGTAACCTTGCCCAATCACAAATTATTTGAATTGATTCTGGTGACCCCTCCTTCTTGAATATCATTTTCACCTGGAATTAAGCACAAAATCTAAGCCAATATTAAGATGATGAAGTGTGGGTTTATCCCTGCTAAAGACTTCATGACTGAAAGTAACTTAAAAAAACCATTATGTGTATTATAAAGATTGTTAATAGGGAAGTAGGGGAAGTAAGTTTGGCAGGGAGGGTGGGGCTGTCCTGTGAAGAGTGTAGACTTTAATTCACAAAGGGATGGGAGATTCATTGAAGGTATTCCAGAGGGGAAATATCAACCTGTTGGCTGTGTGCTAGTGTGTGTGTAATTGGAACATCAATTAACACGTGATATTATATATCTGGAAAAGTAAGGGTGATATACTAAGGGTTTCAACTGGAGTGGTGTGGGCTAAAATTTTAAAAAAGAGCAGATATGAGCAGTATTAAGTTGTGGTAGGCAGAATTCCAAGATGACCCCTAAATTTTCTCCCCGCCCCCACACACAATGACCCATACTCTTGAAAAATTTCCTTGAATATGGGCAAGACCTGTAAGTATAATGGGATATTGATGCTATGACTAAATTACTAATCAGCTGATACTGAGGTAATAGTAAAGGAGATTGTATCAGGTGAGCCTGACCTAATCAGGGGAAATCTCAAAAAACAATGTAACATCATTGATGTTCCCTCTCTAGGTCTTGAGGAAGAAAGTAGACAGCTCTGTGTGAACTGCCTACTATAGAAAGGGGTGGCCTCCAAGAACTAAAGGCCTCAGTCCTACAACCACAAGGAACTGCATTATCCCAACAACCTGTGAGTTTGGAAGAAGAACTCAGCTTCTGATGAGATTTCAGCCTGGGCTGATTTAAATTTTGACCTCAATTTTCTGGGACCCTGAGCAGAGAACCCAGTCATGCCATACCCAGATTTTTTACCTCCTAAACTGTGAGTTGGAAAATGAGTGCCATCTTTGGCTGCTAAGTTTGTGGTGATTCGTTAGGCAACAATGGAAAACTCGTGCAAGTTCAGAACTAACTAGAATCCTAAGCTGAGGGTTCTTTCAATATACATGATGTATTTATAGCCATTTGGTTCAATATCTTAGTGCTATAATGCTGGTCAAATGTTTGCACGGGTGCCCAGTTAAGTTAAGGTTAATCTTCCTTCCCTTTCCCCACCTGCTTTCTTCCACTGACCCTCAAGTACATTATTTTAGATATTGCAATAATTATTGGGCCCAGCAGAAACAAACTCTATTCAGAATGATGTATCATTTAAATGCAATGTGGTTTTACTCCACACATGAGTCTCAGCTAACAATATGCCCTTGATACAGAAGAGGAAGTGTTTGTTGAAGAAAACTGACTACCAACCTCCTGGGCGCCCACCATGTGAAATTTGCTTTCGTGCAATTTTCAGTGGACATGGTCCAGAAAAGAAGTCTTTGTTCTGAAAGTTGAGAATATTTGTAGTATTGTGGTTAGGTTTAATTCACACAGGGTCAGAGCTGGAGGTCTGGATTCAGACTGAATTCAGATGCTGATTCTAATTCTCTGAACTCCAATATCTATTTTTTAAATGCTGAGAAAAGCCGAGCATATTGGCTCATATCTGTAACCCCAGCACATTGGGAGACTGAGATGGGAGGATTTCTTGAGCCCAGGAGTTCCAGACCAGCCTGGGCAACATAGTAAGACCTCATCTCTACAAATTTTTTTTTTTAATTTATCAGGTATGGTGTTGTGCATCTGTAGTTCCAGCTACTTGGGAGTCTGAGGTGGACAGATTGCCTGAGCCCAGGAGCTTGAGGCTGTGGTGAGCCGTAATCGTGTCACTGCACTTCAGCCTTGGAGGACATATTTGCAAAGTGAGACCTTGATTCAAAAAAACAAAATTTTTTTAAAAAATGATGAAAAGTTGTCTATCTCAGAACACTTTTGAAATGGGATGATTAAATGAGGTAAGTTCTTGCAAACCATTTAGAATAATACTGAACATTGGAAAGTGCTCATTTTATGAATCAGTTAGGAGGAAGAGGAGGCTTCATCAACACAGAACACATATAGTAGGGAATTCTCCATTAATGAGTAAACGAATGAATGAATGAATGAATGAATGAAGAAACTCGGTGACAGCATTAGAGACCAATTTATAAAATAAACATGAGGACTGGAAGTGCCAAGTACTTTGGATAATTATGTTGGCCTGATCAAGGAAGCTAGAGAGGATGCCAAGTCATTTCCAGACAGTAAGCAGGAGACTCTAAGCAAAGACAAGGGGGATTTGGGGGGCGGGGGGAGGTTGAATACAGGAATTGTCTGTTTCATGGCACCAATCTGTGATTTCCAGAGACGTGTATCACCACACTCTGGTTAAACATGCCTGGAGTTGTGTGCTTGTTGACTCACACTTGTAATCCCAGCACTTTGGGAGGCTGAGGTGGGAGGATCACTTGAGGCCAAGAGTTTGAGACCAGCCTGGGCAAGGAAGCAAGACTCAGTCTCTATGAGAAATTTAAAGATTTTTTTAGCATGGTGGCTCATGCTTGTGGTCCCAGTGACTCAGGAGGTTGAGGCAGGAGGATTGCTTGAGCCCAGGAGTTTGTGGCTACTGTGAGCTATGATCGTGCCACTGTTCTCTAGTCTGGGCAACAGAGCAAGGCTCTGACTCTACCAGAAAAAAAAATAATAGTAATGCTCAACAACCATTTCAGTAGGTTGACTTTCTAGCATCCAATCTTTTTGCTACAAAGCCTTACTGGACACTAACACTTGAGTCTGTAATTTTTTGCCTCTTCATCACCACCAACCCAGACTTTACCACAATTCTGTATTATTAGGTTGATACTTTATATCCACTCTCTAATTTTTTACATATCAATGTCCTATTTTAAAGCCCAAAAGGTGACTTTGTATCCAGTCCTTTGAGGGAGGGGGCAATTCAGATCTGCTATTCTATCCTGTCTACAGAATAAATTACACCGACCCAGTGAGATTACAAACCAAAGCCAGAATGCATTTTGCCTTGCCCAAAGTCATTCTAGACCAAAGACTATTTACAGACAGGGAAATGAATATTTTTCCAAGAGTTTTATGATCTGAAAGATTTATGGACCATGACCTTAAAAGCCTATTTAAGTTATGAGGAAGAATGTCCTGATTTTCAGATGTATACTCAAGTATTTAGAAATAAGTGTCAAGATGTCTGCAACTTACTTTCAACAGGGTCAACAAATAACACACATGCACATCCATAGAGAGAGCTAAGTATATGTGAAGCAAATTAGCCAAATTTTAGTAATTGTTGGCTCTGGGTTGTTTGTATATGGTGTTCATTGTATGGGTCTTTTAATATTTCTCTATGTTTGAAAATGTTACCAATAAAATGTTGGAAAGAAATCCCAGCTGAGTTTTAATTCTAATTCATGTATCTAAAGGGCATTTGTTCCCTCCCATTCTTCTCTTCTATGACATTGACTTGAACCATTTTGATGTATGGAACCTACATACATCACCTTTCACCATCCAGCCATATATTGTATTTTATTATTTTATTCACTTCCAACCGTTTTGTCTAACTCTCTTCTTAGGACATGAGTTTGCTTTCTGCTTTTAATATAATTTTATATTTAAACAGAGAAAGCTTACTTTGGATGTTTCTTTCTTTCTTTTTTTTTTTTTTCTGATGTCTTATTTAATAAATCAAAACCATCTCTAGCCTCCTAGATCAAGCCCAGCCTATCCTCAATTTCTCATTAAGATGGGAACGTCTGCAACTTTCCCCCTGCTAGGCTGCCACAAAACGACTTTGCACTTAGTGACGGTGGCCTGGAAGTTGCAAGGAATTAAATTCAACTTAATTTGGCTCACTTTGATCCAAGCCTCTTAACATAATTTTCAAGTGTTTGACCCAATCAGCATCATGAAGTGGAAAATTTCAGAAAACCTGATTACTGAAGAAGTTTTTTCCCCTAAGGAAAAAAAAAATCAAAAGAACTGTTGGAAGATGTTTAAAGAAATGACACTGCATGGGAAACATCACAGTGTGTGAGTCAAGACGCTTCAGAATCAACCGACCAGAAAGGCACCTTGGTGTTAACTCTACTGAGAGGACACACTTGAGCAGGCAGAGGAACTTGAATCCTGCAGAAAGAAACAGAAAGGAGCTAATTGCTGTGTTAGCAATTGGCTTCTTGGAAGAGCATCTCCTCTGAGCATCTCTTCAGTAACCTTTCTGAAGCTGATGATGATGACTTAGGTCTCGTAGAGTTAGTGAGGTCTTATCATTGAGGAAGACGTTGACCAGAGAAAGTTCTGATGAAGTTCTTGCTGACTCACATTATCTTCATAACAATGCTATGAGGTTAACGGAATTATCCCTAAGTTGAAAGTGTGGAAACTGAGATTCAGAGATTTAAATAATTTACTGAGCAGTTACGCACAGCTGAAGCTTCACGTTAGTCATTCTGGATCCCAGAGCCTGAGTTTTTGGTCATAAAAAGGGAACTTAGATATCACATACTCTAATATTGCCCTTCCTCTTCCCTCCTTCCTTCCTTTCCTCTCTCCCACCTTCCTTCCTTCCTTCCTTTCTTCCTTCCTTCCTTCCTTCCATCCTTCCATCCTTTTCTTTGACATGTAAGGCACTGTTATAGTATTATAAGCTTCAGGGATACATCCATGAATTAAAAAAAAGTCCTTGCTGTCATGCAGCTCACATCCTTGGTGCTCATCAGTGCAAGTTTGTGTGTTTGTTTTGTGTGTATGTGTGCGCTTTCAAGAACAGAATTAACAGGGTGCTGGGGGTGTGGAGTTGCAAGTTTAAATAGGGATCAGGATAGCCACCAGTGCAAAGGCCTTGTGATTGAGTCTGGTGGGTTTCTTGCATGTGTGGAGAACAGTAAGGAGACCACCGTGCCCTAAACAGAGGAGACAAGGGGGAAGAATAGGAGGTCCTGAAGCCAAAGAGGGAACTGGAGGCCAGATCTTACAAGGATTTTGCTCTGAGAAAAATCCATTGCAGGGATTTAAACCAGAATGACAAGACTAACTTACATTGTCAAAGGGACACTCTGGTTGTTGTGTTGTAGGACAAAGGCAGAATTAAAGAGACCATTAGATAGCCATTAAAGAAATCTAAATAAGAGAGACACTTGTAGCTCTTGTTAGAATGGAGGTAGTCAAGGCAGGGAGAAGTGCCCACATTCAGGGTATGTTTTTGAAGAGAGGGTGAAAAGAATTTCCCAGTGGATGGCAAGTAGACTGTGAAAATAATTGAAGGATGGAGCTCATCTCTAAAATTTATGCCTATATATTTGAAGAGATGCAATGACCAGCAGTTGAGACATAGCTCATTTGAAACTAGAATAAGAGAAGGCTGAAAAAGTTTAGCTTCAGGCTTTTCGATTTTGAGATATCTGTCAGATATTTGAGTAGAGAGGTCTCCAGCTTAGGATACAGGAATAGGCTGTATAGATACAAGTTATTGGGGGATGGTGATGGTATAAAAACTTTGATAGGTGAGCAGCCAACCTTTGCTTACCTAGCTTCTGTAATATGAAGCACATGTTTTCATCACATCTATTTTTCTGTCTATGTTGAACATTATTACTGATGAGAACCTCTTAAATTTACTTTTAAACATAACATAGGCTGGGCATGGTAGCTCACACCTATAATTGTTGCACTTTGGGAAGCCAAGGATCGCTTGAGCCCAGGAGTTTGAGAAAAATCTGGGTAACATAGCGAGACCTCATCTACACACACACACACACACACACACACACACTCACACACACACAAAATCAAAATTAAAAATTACATAAATTTTACCATGTTAAAGTATACAGTTTCATGTTTTTAATAGATTTACCAGATTGTGCCACTATCAACACAGTCTAATTCTAGGATATTTCTATCACCCCCAAAATAAATTCCTTACTCATCAACAATCACTCTCCTTTTCTGCCTCCCCTCAATCCCTGGCATCCATTAATCTATCTCTGTCTCTATAGATTTGCCAATTCTGAACATTTCATAAAAACAAAATTATATAACATATAGCCTTTTGTGTCTGCTTCCTTTATTTAGTATGTTTTCAATGTGTATCCATGTTGTGACATGTTTTGTTGTTTGTTCTTTTTATTGTTGAATAATATTCCATGGAAAGGGCATATTACATTTGGGTTGTCTAGTCATCTGTTGATGGACATTTGAGTTGTTTCTACTTTTGGGCTATTATGAATCATGCTGCTATGAGCATTCACGTACAAGTGTTTATGTGGACATGTTTTTAATTCTTGTGGGTATATACATAGGAATGAAATTGCTAGTCAACTGGTAACTATATGTTTAGCTTTTTGAGAAACTGCCAGACTGATTTCCACAGCAGCTATACTATTTTACATTCCCACCAGCAATACACAAGGTTTCCAATTTCTCCATATTCCTGCCAAGATGTGTAATTGTGTATCTTCTTGATTATAGTCATCTTGGTGGGTGTGAAGTGGTATACCCTTGGGGTTTTGATTTGCATTTCCCTAATGACTAATGATGTTGAACATCTTTTCATGTGCTTATTAGTCATTTGTATATCTTCTTTGGAGAAATGCCTATTTAAGTTTTTTGCCAATTTTCCAGTGGAGTATTTAACTTTTTATTTTTGTGTTCTAAGAATTCTTTATATATTCATATCAGATAAGTAATTTGTAAATATTTTCTCCCATTCTTTGGCTTTTCACTTCACTTTCTTAATAGTGCACTTTGATGATCCAAAGTTTTAAAATTTGATAAAATTCAGTTTATCCAATTTTCATTAAGATATAAGCTGTGTTTTTTTTCCAAGAGTTTTATGGTTTTAACTTTTACATTTGTGCCATTGGATAATTTTCAGTTATTTCTATATATCATATAAGATAGGGGCCCACATTCACTCTTTTGAATGTGAAGATTTAATTATCTCAGCACTATGGATGCAAAGTCTATTCTTCTTTTTTTTTTTTTTTGAGTTGGAGTCTCACTCTGTTGCCCAGACTGGAGTGCCGTGGCCACTCCCGGCCACCGCAGCCTCGACCTGCTGGGCTCCGGTGATCCTTCCGCCTCAGCCTTCCAAGTAGCCAGAATTACAGGCATGCACTACCACGCCCAGCTGATTTTTTGATTTATTGTATAGATGAGGTCTCGCTGCCTGGGCGGGTCTCGAACCCTCAGGCTCAGGCAATCCACTCACCTCAGCCTCCCAAAAGTGCAGGATTACAGGCTGAGCCACTGAGCCTGGCTTGCAAAGTCTATTCTTTCCCTAATGAATGGTCTCAGCACCCTTATCAAAAATTCTCTGAATTTCGTAGATTCTTCCCAACTCCCTTATTTAGTAGGAGAAGTATATATGCCATATATGTTTTTGATATGAAAAATATACATATCTTTGTGTATATACACTAATGTATATGCATATATGTGTGTATAAATTTTTATATAATTTTTTTATCAATATTTTTTATTATGATGTTGTGGGGTACAGTTAAGGGTTAGGTATACAATTACGTTTCATTCAGGCACCCTGTTGATAAGAGGTGTTTCCCCGTCCCCAGACAGATATTTGCTACTGTTAATCACGTCTCCCTCCCCCCACCCCATAGTTTTCCAGTACTGTCAGTCATTTTCTTACAGTATTACATTGGATGTTCAAGGTCCATTATATGAGTGAGAACATGTGATACTCGGATCTTTGTTTCTGTGAAAGGTCATTCAGTATTATAGACTCTAGTTCCACCCAGGTTGCTGTGAAATTCATGATTTTGTTCTTTTTTATGGCTGTGTAGTATTCCATCGTATATATGTACCACGTTTTTTTAATTCAGTCCTCTTTTGATGGGCAGCATGATTGCTTCCAGGTTCTTGCTATTGTGAACAATGCTGCGATAAACATACGTGTGCAGGTATCTTTTTTATAGAGTGATTTGAGTTCTTCAGGGTATATTCCCAGTAGGGGGATTGCAGGGTCATATGGAAGGTCAATTTTTAGAGCTTTTAGGAATCGCCACACTGCTTTCCACAGAGGTTGCACTAGTTTACACTCCCACCAACAGTGTAAAGTATTCCCTTTTCACCACACCCTCTCCAGCAGCTGTTATTTTTGAGTTGTTGATAATTGCCATCCTGACTGGAGTTAGGTGGTATCTCAGTGTGGTTTTGATTTGCATCTCCCTGATGATTAGTGAGGTTGAACATTTCTTCATGTGTCTGTTGGCTGCTCAGATGTCTTCCTTTGCGAAGTGTCTATTCATATCTTTTGCCATTTTATAATGGGGTCGTTTGTTTTTTTTCTTTTCAGCATGTTTGAGTTCCTTGTAGATCCAGGATGTTAAGCCTTTGTCAGACCTGGTGTTGACAAATACTTTTTCCCAGTCTGTAGGTCATCTCCCTGCTCTCTTGATGGTTTCTTTGGCTTTCCAGAAGCTTGTCAGTTTAATGAGGTCCCACTTGTCTATCTTCTCTCTTATGACCTGTGGGTTTCGGGTTTTGTTCAGGAATTGGATGCCAGTTCCAATTTCCATGAGGGTATGTCCTTCATTTTCTAAGGTTCTTATGATTTAAGGTTTTACATTTAGGTCTCTGATCCATTTGGAGTTAACCTTTGTGCATGGGGATAGATAGGGGTCCTGTTTCAATCTTCTGCGTGTGGTTAGCCAGTTTTCCCAGCACCATTTACTGAATAGGTTCTCCTCTCCCCAGTGGTAGGTGGAGGAGGATTTGTTGAAGATGAGTTGGTTGAGAAATTGAGGTTTTGCTTCTGGAATCTCAATTCTATTCCATTGATCTATATACCTGTTCCTATACCAATACCAAGCTGTTTTGATGATTGTAGCTTTATAGTGAAGTTTGAGGTCTGGTAATGTGATACTACCTGCCTTGTTTTTTTTTGCTGAGGATTGTTCTGGCTATTCTTGGACATTTGTGTTTCCATATGAATTCCTGTGTTGTTTTTTCTAGGTCTGAGAAGACTGTTGCTGGTAATTTGATGGGTATTGCATTAAATTTGTAGATTGCCTTAGGTAAGATGGACATCTTCACAATGTTGATTTTCTCAGTCCATGAGCATGGGATATTTTTCCAACTGTTTGTGTCATCTTTGATTTCTTTGAACAGGTTTTGTAGTTTTCATTGTAAAGGTCTTTCACGTCTCTGGTTAGGAAGATGCCAAGGTATTTCATTTTTTTGTGGCTATTGTGAATGGAATCATGTTTTTTATTTGGGTTTCTGTTTGTTTATTATTGGTGTAGAGAAATGCGATTGTCTTTTGTACATTTATTTTGTATCCTGAGACTTTGCCAAAGGCCTTTATCAGTGTAAGGAGGTTTTTGACAGATTCTCTTGGGTTTTCAAGGTACACAATCATATCATCTGCAAAGAGAGATAACTTGACTTCCTCTTTTCCTATTTGGATACCCCTGATCGCCTTCTCTTCTCTGATTGCTCGAGCCAGGACTTCCAATACTATGTTGAACAGGAAGGGTGAGAGTGGGCATCCTTGTCTTGTTCCAGTTTTCCGGGGAAATGGTTCCAATTATTGTCCATTCAGGAGTATGCTGACTGTGGGTTTCACGTAGATGGCTTTTACTATTTTGAGGTATGTTCCCCGTATGCCTAGATGTTCAAGGGTTTTTATCAAGAAGGGGTGCTGGATTTTATCAAAAGCTTTTTCTGCATCTAATGATATAATCATGTGGTTGTTTTGACATCTGTTGATGTATTTAATTACATTTATGGTTTTACAACTGTTGAACCAGGCTTGCATCCCAGGAATGAAGCCTACTTGGTCGTGATGGATGATTTTTGAGATGTATTGCTGAATCCTGTTTGCTAGGATCTTGTTGAGAATTTTAGCATCTATGTTCATCTAAGATATTGGCCTGTAGTTCTCTTTCTTTGTTGGATCTTTACCTGGCTTGGGTATCAATGTGATGCTGGCTTCATAAAATGATTTGAGGAGTGTTCCATCTTTTTCAATCGCCTGGAATACCTTCAGTAGGATTGGTATCAGCTCCTTCTTAAATGTCTTGTAGAATTCTGCTGGAAAGCCATCTGGACCAGTGCTTTTTTTTGTAGGTAGTTTTCTTATTACTTAGTCAATTTCCTTGATTGTTATTGGTCTATTTAGGGGTCTCAATTTCTTCTTGTTTCTTTTTTTGTTTTGTTTTTGTTTTTGTTTTGAGTTGGAGTCTTACTCTGTAGCCCAGACTGGAGTGCAGTGGCCCACTCCTGGCCACCGCAGCCTCGACCTGCTGGGCGCCGGCGATCCTGTCACCTCAGTCTTCCAGGTAGCTGGAACTACAGGCGTGCGCTACCGTGCTTGGCTAATTTTTTAATTATTGTAGAGATGGGATCTCACCAAGTTGCCCAGGTGGGTCTCAAACCCGTGGCCTCAGGCAATCCACTCACCTCAGCCTCCCAAGGTGCGGGATTACAGGCAGAGGTTCTTGTTTCAACCTAGGCAGGTTGTGTGATGTCAAAAAGTCCTCCATTTCCTTAAGTTTTTCAAGTTTGTTTCCATACAAGTGTACATAGTAGTCTCTAATGATTTTTGTACTTCTTCAGGGTCAGATGTGGCTTCATCTTTTATGTTGCTGATTGTGTTTATTTGGGTTTTTTCTCTCTTTTTCTTGGTCAGTCTAGCTAGGGGATCATTGATCTTGTTTATCCTTTCAAAGAACCAGCTTTTTGCTTCATTGATTTTTTTGTATTATCTTCTTGTCTTCTATCCTGGATTTGTGCTTTTATTTTGGTGATCTGGATTCTTCTGCTGAAAATAGGGTTTTTGTAGTCTTGCTTTTCCAGCTTCCTTAGGTGGCTTGTTAGGCTGTTAATTTGTGATCCTTCCATTTTCTTCATGTGCGTTTATAGGGATATAAATTCCCCTTTTACTACAGCTTTCATGGCATCCCAGAGATTTTGATAAGATGTTTCTTCATTTTCATTTGTTTCCAGATATCTTTTAATCTCTGTTTTGATTTCATCATTGACCCAGGAATTGTTTAGCATCATGCTGTTTGGTGTCCTTGTCTTTGTGGGTTTTGGGGGGACCTTGTTGGTGTTAATGTTTATTTTTATTCCACTGTGGTCTGAGAAGATGCATGGTAAAATTTCAGTCCTTTTAAATTTGCTTATGCTTGATTTATGGTCAAGTATGTGGTCGATCTTAGAGTACGTTCCATGCAGTGATGAGTAGAATGTGTATTCTGTGGTCT
>NW_007117691.1:135423-163220 GCF_000164805.1 Carlito syrichta
GGGTCTCATGCTGAGTGCCTCAGCCAGGGTGGGCCCAGAGTTCCAGAGCTCCAAAGCTCCAAAGGGCAGGCGGTGAGCGGCAAGAGTGGCCCTAGGTCCCCCACTGGGTACTTCAGCCAGGAATGGGACCAGTGTCTCTGAGGGGTGGGTGCCCAGAGCCTCCCTGAGTGACTGGGAGCCCAGAGCCTCCCTGAGTGACTGGCTTGGTGCCGGGTGCCGGGCTGGAGATGATGTAGCCAGGGAGGGAGCTGGGAGGAGACTGGGACCCGAGACTCCCACACACGCAGTGGAACAGCAGCAGTAGGGGACCGCAATATCTGGCCGTGCATGGGACCGAAAGTCCCTGGGCCTCGCATCAGCGTGGCTGGTGGTGGGCTGGGGGATGGAGAAAGAGAAGGAAGAGTCTTTTTGGGAACTAAAATTCGGAGAATCTCACAGCGTAGTTTATGCAGTCGCCATCTTGTTCCCGTCTCCTACAAACATATGTATGCAAGTATCTTTTTTATAGAGTGATTTGAGTTCCTCAGGATATATTCCCAGTAGCAGGATTGCGGGGTCATATGGAAGGTCAATTTTTAGAGCTTTTAGGAATCACCACATTAATTTCCATAGAGGTTGTACTAGTTTACATTCTCACCAACAGTGTAGAAGTGTTCCCTTTTGCCACATCCTCTCTAGCATCTGTTATTTTTTTGAGTTATTGATAATGAACATTCTGACTGGAGTTAGGTGGTTTCTCAGTGTAGTTTTAATTTGCATCTCCTTGATGACCAGTGAGGCTGAAAATTTCTTCATGTGTCTGTTGGCCACTCATACGTCTTCCTTTGAGAAGTGTCTGTTCATATCTTTTGCCCACTTTGTAATGGAGTTGTTTGTTTGTTTCTTTTCAGCACATTTGAGTTCCTTGTAGATCCTTGATGTTAGGCCTTTGTCAGACATGGAGTTGGCAAATATTTTTTCCCAGTCTGTGGGCTGTCTCCCTGCTCTCTTGATGGTTTCTTTGGCTTTGCAGAAGCTTGTCAGTTTAATGAAGTTCCACTTGTCTATCTTATCTCTTGCATGCCTGTGCATTTCAGGTTTTGCTCAGGAATTGGATGCCAGTTCCAACTTCCATAAGGGTCTGTCCTGCATTTTCTAAAGTTCTTATAGTTTGAGGTTTTACAATTAGGTCTCTGATCCATTTAGAGTTGATTTTTGTGTGTGGGGAAAGGTAGGGGTCCTGTTTCAATCTTCTGCATGTGATCAGTCAGTTTTCCCAACATCATTTACTGAATAGGTTCTCCTCTCCCCAGTGGTGGGTGGTGGAGGTTTTGTCGAAGATGAGTTGGTTGAGAAATTGAGGTTTTGCTTCTGGAATCTCAATTCTATCCCATTAGTCTATATGCTTGTTCTTGTACCAATACCAGGTTATTTTGATTGTTTAGCTTTATAGTAAAGTTTAAAGTCTGGGAGTGTGATACCTCCTGTTTTGTTTTTAGGGATTTTTTGCTGAGGATTGTTCTGACTATTCTTGGTCATTTGTGTTTCCATATGAATTCCTGTATTGTCTTTTCTAGATCTGAGAAGAATGTTGTTGGTAATTTGACAGGTATTGTGTCTGTAGATTGCCTTAGGTAAGATGGACATCTTAACAATGTTAATTCTTCCAATCCATGAGCATGGGATATTTTTCCACTTGTTTGTATCATCTTTGATTTCTTTGAGCAGCGTTTTGTAGTTTTCATTGTAAAGGTCTTTCATTGTAAAGGTATTTCTTTTTTGTGTGGCTATTGTGAATGGGATTGTGCTTTTTATTTGGGTTTCTGTTTGTTTATTATTGATGTAAAGTAATGCGATTGTCTTTTGCACATTTATTTTATATGCTGAGACTTTGCCAAAGTCCTTTATCAGTGCAAGGAGGTTTTTGACATTTTGTTGGGTTTTCAAGGTATACAATCATGTCATCTCCAAAGAGAGATGACTTGACTTCCTCTTTTCCTATTTTGAATACCCCTGGTCGCCTTCTCTTTTCTGATTGCTCTAGCCAGGACTTCCAATACTATATTGAACAGGAAGAGTGAGAGTGGGCATACTTGTCTTATTCCAGTTTTCAGGGGAAATGTTTCCAATTTATGTGTGTTTAGGAGTATGCTGGCTGTGGGTTTCTCATAGATGGCTTTTACTATTTTCAGGTATGTTCCACATAAGCCTAGATGTTCAATGATTTTTATCAAGAAGGGGTGCTGGATTTTATCAAAAGCTTTTTCTGCATCTAATGATATAATCATGTGGTTTTTGTTTTGACATCTGTTGATGTATTTAATTACATTTATGGTCTTACGAATGTTGAACCAGGTTTACATCCCAGGGATGAAACCTCATGGTCATGATGGATGATTCTTGAGATGTGTTGTTGAATCTGGTTTGCTAGGATCTTGTTCAGAATTTTGCCATCTATGTTCATCAAAGATATTGACTTGTAGTTCTCTTTCTTTGTTGAGTCTTTACCCGGCTTGGGTATCAATGTGATGTTAGCTTCATACAATGATTTGGGGAGAGTTTCATCTTTCACAATCACTTGGTATCAATTCCTCCTTAAATGTCTTATAGAATTCTGCTGGAAAGCCATCTGGTCCAAGGCCTTTTTTTGTAGGTAGTTTTCTTATGACAAGTCAATTTCCTTTATTGTTATTGGTCTACTTAGGATCTCAATTTCTTCTTGTTACAACCTAGGCAGGTTGTGTGATGTCAGAAGCTCCTCCATTTATTTAAGGTTTCCAAGTTTGTTTCCATACAAGTGTACATAGTAGACTCTAATGATTTTTGTATTTCTTCAGGGTCAGATGTGTCTTCATCTTTTTTGTCTCTGATTGTGCTTATTTGGGCTTTTTCTCTCTTTTCTTGGACAGTGTCACTAGTGGATCATCAATCCTGTTTATCCTTTCAAAGAATCAGTTTTTTGTTTCATTGATTTTTTGTTTTATCTTTTTGTCTCCTATGTCCCAGATTTGGATTTTATTTTGGTGATCTGGATTCTTCTGCTGAAATTAGGGTTTTGGTGGTCTTGCATTTCCAGCTTCCTTAGGTGACTTGTAAGGCTGTTAATTTGTGATCCTTCCATTTTCTTCATGTGGGTTTGTAGAGATATGAGTTCCCCTCTTACAACAGCTTTCATGGCATCTCAGAGATTTTTGTAAGATGTTTCTTCATTTTCATTTGTTTCCAGGTATCTTTTAATCTCTGTTTTGATTTCATCATTTACCCAGGAGTTGTTTAGCATCATACTGTTTAGTGTCCATGTCTTTGTGGGTTTTGAGGGAACCTTGTTGGTGTTGATGTTTATTTTTATTCCACTGTGATCTGAGAAGGTGAACGGCAAAATTTCAATCTTTTGAAATTTGTTTATGCTTGATTTATGGTCAAGTATGTGGTCAATCTTAGGGTACATTCCATGTGGTGATGAGTAGAATGTATATTCTGTGGTTGTTGGGTGGAGTGTTCTGTAGGTAACAATTAAGTCCATTCCATTCCCAAATTTTTGTCTTGATGATCTGTCCAGGGTTGTGAGTGGAGTATTAAAGTCCCCAGCTAAGATAGTGTTAGAGTCGATATCTTTTTTGAGTTTACCTAGAAACTGCTTTATGAAAGTTGGCACTCCTACGTTGGGTGCATATATGTTAGGGTGGAAATTTCTTGTTGATAGATTGAAACTTTTATCATTATGTAGTGGCCTTCTGCATCTTTTAAAATTTTTGATAGCTTAAAGGGTATTTTGCTGAGATTAAGATTGCAACTTCTCCTGTCTTTTGTGTTCGGGTTGCCTGACATTTTGCTTCCCATCCTCTTACTTTGAGTATGTGAGTTTCCTTTCTAGTGAGATGAGTCTCTTGGAGGCAATATATTGTTGCCTGGAGATATTTTATCCATCTTGCCATTCTGTGTCTTTTCAGTGGTGCATTTAGTGCATTCACATTCAGGCTAATTATTGAAATGTGAGAGTTGATCCCTATCATGAGGTTCTTATAGAGTTGTTGTTTTTCCTCTTTGTTTGTTGTCTTTTTAGGGGGGGTTGAGTTGGTTCACGTATATTTTTAATCTTTTTCCTGTACTCTTGTGAAAAATGTTGTTGTTCTTTTTTCCTTTTCTTCTGTGTTTAAAACTTCCTTAAGTGTTTCTTGTAGAGGTGGTCTGGTGGCAGCATAAGTTCTTAGGGATTGGATATCTGGGAAAGATTTTAATTCTTCCTCACTGATGAAGCTTAGCTTGGCTAGGTAGGTTATTCTTGGTTGAAACTGTTTATCTTTTAGAATTTTGAAGATAGGGCTCCAAGTTCTCCTAGCCTGAAGGGTTTCTGTAGATAAATCTGCTGCTATTCTAATTGGTCTTCCATGGTAGGTAATCTGACCTTTTTCTCTTGCTGCCTTTAAGATTTTTTCTTTTATACCTACTTTCTTTAGGCGAGTTATTATGTGTCTGGGAGTTGATCTTCTCATTTGTTGTCTTGCAGGGGTTCTCTGAATCTCTTGTGTTTGAATTTTTTCATCACTGATGAGATGAGGCAAGTTTTCTTGAATGATTTCATGAAATGTTTGTTTCAGTGTGGCCTCTGTTTCTCTCTCTGCCTCTGGAAGGCCAATTACTCTTAGGTTCGGTCTCTTGAAGTAATCACTCATCTCTTGAAGGTTTTGTTCTTTCTTTTTAAGCTTTTTTTCTATGTTTTTGACAGTTGGATTAGTTCTGTATTTTTGTCCTCAAGCTCTGAGATTCTTTCTTCTGCTTGGCTAATTCTGCTTTCCATGCTTATCAGTTTGTTATTTATTACATTTGCAGTATTCTTTACTACTGTTATCTCAGTTATCAACTTCTTCCTATTTTCCTCTTCTCTCTCCTCAATTATTTTTAATCTCTCTATTAATGTGTTGATATCTGGGTTTGTAGTGAGACCAGTCATTCTGGGGACTCTTCATTGTTTGCATTCTGGAGTCTGTTTTCTCAGTTTCTGATCTCCCAGGGGTCTGTGAGAGACCCATATTCTTCTTTTGGTTTTTCTTCATTTGTGGGGATTTTTCTCTTTCTCTTTCCCTCCTCTTCTTTAATTCTGTTTTTCAGGGAAGGTGGGGTTGCTTTTACTTCTTTTTTGTTCAATCTCCTGTTCTTCCTTATGAGGATCTTCTGGCTTTGTTCATTTTGGGGGCTGGACTGTGGGTTGTAGACTGTACTTTTTGCAGTTTTGAGATTTAATTGAGGGGGAAACTGTGATTCAGAATCTATCTGCAGACCCAGTAATCACCGATAGGTGTATGGGCACCCTGGAACCCACTTTCCACTGCCTTACACTCTGTCCATGCAGTAGGGTTTAGGTTTGCTCCCTGGAACAAAAGGAGGTAAGGAAAAGGAAAATAATGGAAGAAGGAGGGGGTCAAGAGGAAGTTGGAGAGAGAGAAGAATAAGAGGGAAAACAGACATATTTACCAACTAACAAATGAAAAGAGATACAAGTCCAGAAAAGAGTAAAAGACAGACAAACAAAGAAAATTCCCTAAAGCATACTGGTAATCACACCAAGACAGTCCAATGAAATCATGCCTTTTGATGTGTTCTTCCTCAACACAAAGGTAGTCTAAATCAAAAAGCAAACAAAAGTGAACAAAACAAACAGTCAAAACAATAAAATAAAAAATCAAAATAAGAAACCAGACTATCTCTGGGGTCTTTCCTGAGTGTCTAAAGTCTCTTCAACTCTGATCTCTAGCCCCTCCCCTTTGCTCTCATTGCAGGCAAACAGAGTTACTCATAGCTTGGGTCAGATCCCTTGGTTTGCTGCCTGACAGGTCTGCCACACAGAACTGAGTTGTCAGTTTCTGATTCAGTGTAGGGGAGAGGCTTCTGTCTCCTGTTTTGAGGAGGTTACCTTAGAAAACAAGGCTGCACAGAGGTGGGTGGAGATGGGCAGGGCAATGCGAATTTCTTCCTGGAAAGTGGCTGCAGTAGGTGGCTCCTCCTCACAGATCCTTTCTCTCCACACATCAGGGGCCCAGTTGATCAGCTATGATGGGCAGCGATGGTGTGTGTCTGGCATCAGGCCCTGGGAATCAGCAAAGTATCTGGGTGCTTCAGGTTGGTGTACTGTGGGTGGCTTGGGGTGCAGGAGGGAGATGGAAATTCCCCAGGCTGGAGCCAAGAACTGCAATGACAGCAACTGTTCAGCACCCAGTAACCACCACAGCAGCAATCCCCGGCAGAGGCATAGTGCGATGGAGACAGTTTGCTGTGTGGGACTGGCTATAGCAACCACCCCACCACCACCCCCCCCCTCCATGTAGGCAGTGACTGTGGAGTGCTGGAACTGCCCTCAGGAGCCACCCTTTGTAGACATCTTCATAGTTCGCCTTGTCCCATCACCATCTTGCCGAGCATCTCTGACCATAATCTTTTTAATCTTTTTAAAAAAGATGAAACTCCAACCTTGTGACTGTAGGTAGTTGAAATTTGCAGATAAGTCTAAAGATGAGCACAATGGTTAGAACTGCAGTGCATCCAATACAACAGTTATTAAATTAATTCTGCATTGCAACTGCTTATCTTCTAATGCACCTCACTCATACCTGCCCTTTTATATCAACATTTTCATGCTATTGCTATAAGAACTTGTTGAAGAGGAATATCATTTGGTTCAGCAGAAACATCAACGGCAGCAATGGAAAGATAAATCTACCATGAAAAACAGGCTGTCGGAGGATACAGAGAAAGGTAACCTTGGCCCCTCTAGGCCTATTTGGACCAGTGTTGAAGGCTGTCTTTATTTTAATGTATCAGAACTGTAGAAACTGTAAGATAATCCCTTCTCTAGCATTATTCATGTGAGGGGATTGGGGCTCAGAGAGGGAAGATAAAGCAACACAGTGGAATGGGAAGAACATGGAAGTTGGAGTTACACAGACTTGACTTTGAATCCCATTTCCCTCATTTTATTTATCTCTGTGACCTTGGTTAAATGACTTTACTTATCTGAACATGTGTTTGGCCATTAGTGAAATCACATGATGATACTTTTATTGTGGACTATGTTTTCCATTAGTGAAATCACATAGTGAGATTTTTATTGCAGATCTACAAGGATTGTGAGCAAAGTATGTTTAGCACCTAACTTAATACCTGGCATGGACGAATCACCCCATGCAAAAGGTGGTGTGATCATATATCACTTCCTCCAAGACATCCTAGATGGCACTCTCCCCTCCCTCCCACATGAATGAGCCTCCACTTGGTATCTGTGGATTCTCCAACCCACATTCTCAGAAAACCAAGTAGTTTTCTTTGATTTATCAGTAATTTACAATTACACACACACACACACACACACACACACACACACACACACACACACACAGTCACTCACACACACACATTCCATTTACATAAATTTGTTACTATTTTTTCTTTTTATTAAAATAAAAAGTTACATGCAATAAAAGTCACCCATTGTAGTGTACAGTTCTATGAGTTTTGCCAAACACAATAAAGTAGCCACCACCAAAATTAGGATACCAGACATGTTTATCACCCCCCAAAACCTCTCAATTCCTTTTGTAGTCAATTCTTTTCTTGACTGTCAGCCTCTGGCAACTCATCTTGCCTTTCTATAAAGCTATCTTCTTCCAAGATATTGGAAAAAAGAAGTCATACAACCTTTGAGTATAGTTTCTTTCATTAAACTTTAACTTTATCCATGTTATTGAGTAGATCAGTAGTAGCTTATTGTTTTTTTTTTTATTGCCGAGTAGTATTCCATTGAATAGATGTACCACAATTTGTTATTACTTCACCCACTGGAAGACATTTGAACTGTTGCCAGACTTGGGTGGTTACAAATAAAGTCACTTTAAACATTCATGAATAGATTTTTGTGAGATATGACTTTTCATATTACCTTAGAGAGATATCTAGGAATGAGATTTCTGAGCCTATCTGCAGAATTGTATTTCTCTAAATAGTAGAAGAAATGCTTGAGGCAGATTTGATAAAATGTTGGTTTGACAAATGTGAGTTGAGGGAATGTAGATGCACTTCTTATTATTCCACAGGCTTTTCTTATGCTTAGAACATTTTATTGAAAAATAAAGTTCCCAACATTGTACATTATAAGTCAACTGAACAATTTAGATGATATACACACTGTCGATCAGGTCGAGGTATGCACATGTGCCTTGTAACCATGAGGAAATTCTTTTCTACCTGTTGATATTAATAATTCCACCATACCACTGAATGATTTTAATAATTCTATGGGTAGAAATGGATCAACCTTATCCAGAGCTGACAAGGCAGTCTCTTGGGATGATGAAAATTTCGTTATATGGTTCCACCTTTCCGGTACTATTAGAATCATTTCACACACATGCCCACAAGTCCTTTTCGGGTCCACTTCTTTTTTATTATCTGCTTCTACCTCACCATCTTGACCCAGTCATCACCTTCCCTCGTTCCTAGTCTTCTGAAAGGAACTTTTAAATCAGTGGGTGGAGCATTTCCAAGCTGTAACCCCTTTTGTGAATGTAGATCATGACAGTAATCTATGACCTGCAAGTCTACCAGGGTAGAGGAGGAGAATTACAAGAAAAGAGGAAGGAAACCGGGAACTTGTTGGGGATAGGCTGGAGCAAAGAGGTGAAGGAGCTGAGAACCACATCTTTCCACATAATCATCAGGTGTCAAGAAGTTGGGTGACCTCCTCTCACAGTATAGAAGGTGACAGTGGTGACATTTTCAGCAGAAAATCCTTTTCACAAAGTGGCTTTGGATTATGCCTCAGAAAATGGCATTAGCTATGGTGGTGATAAATGGTCTTTGAAGACTACAAAACATTCATCAGCTTAGCACTCAGGCCCTTCAGGTAACGCAGAGTGAACATTAACGGGGAACATGAAATATGGGCCAGGCCACCATCCACTAACTAAAATGTTTCATCTGGTAATCACTTTGGAGCAAAATTTATTTTTGGTTTCACAAACATCTTTTTAATTTAAATTAGATTTAAGGGATCTTCTCTCTCCATCATCTGACTTCCTAAAGTGCAGCATTTGCTGAACTCTTTTTTTCATTAACCCTCTCATAATCATCTTCCAGTCAAATGTTTCTGAAGAGAAAATTATATGGGAGGCTGAACTATTATTATGAACTCCACTGGAAGTTTGGGCTGATGGTGTGTTTTGAGGGAAGTGGGCTGACAACTCTTTAAAGGAATTAGAACTGGATATAGAACTGGAATTTCCCTTTCCCCAACATTGTCCCAGGTATTCTTGACTTGTGTTGCAAAGGTTGACTTGGACATTACTTCTACTGTGGAAATATTTTTTGTTTGTTTTCACCCACTCCACCCAGAGAAGAATACATTCCTTCCCTTTAACACTCACAGCACCCTGTTGTGACTTCCATGAAGGCACCATCACATGATTTCACAGTCTTCTTCTCATAGGTCCATCACCAGCATCTTCTCACTCTTGGATACCAGGTATTCATCCCTGTTGTGTTTGAATCCCCATTGCCTTTGCTAGTGTCTGGCATACAGCAGATACTCAATAAACACTTGGTGAATGAATAAAGTAATCTTTCTGTATGTAATATGTTTGTTTGGATTCTGAGAGAATGAAAAAGACAGGCAGCCAGGAGGCAAGTAGGCAGGCAAGGAGGAAGGGAAGAGGAAAATTTAAAAAAACAAAAACAAAAACAAAAACTGTATCCCATGACAAATCTCACTGAACATTTTCAAGATAATAAGAAAGCACTCAAAGGGAATTTTTAAAGGAGTAAAGAATCTTAACAATAAGGCTGGGTGTTATGGCTCACATCTGTAATCTTAGCACTTTGGGAGGCCGAGGCAGGAGGATTGCTTGAGCCCAGGATTTGAAGATCAGCCTGGGCAACAGAGTGAGACTTTGTCTCTACCAAAAACAAAACAAAACAAAAAAAACCCGCCTGTAGTCCCAGTTACTCAGTAGGCTGATTTGGGAGAATTGCTTGATCTCAGGAAGTCAAGGATATGGTGACCCATGATCATGTCACTGCACTTCAACCTGGGTGATAGAGTTAGACTTTGATGCAAAAAAAGAAGAAAAATCTTAATGTTAGGAAACAAAAATCACATCACATGACAGACTGACAAATTCTAGAAACAGATTAATTTTTTTGTGAATGCATAAAATATTTACTTAATACAGCCTTCCTCCCACACAATTATTTTTAATTTTTGAATAGTCTTCATTCTTTTCAATTCCCTTAAAACAATTTTAATAATAATAATACCTTAAATTTAACTCCAAGTCCCTTACTCTCTATCTGTCTCATTTTTTCTCTCTCTCCTCTTTCTGTCTGTCTCTTTTTTCTCCTTTCTCTCTCTTTCCTTCTCTATCTTTTTCTTTTCCATTTTTCTTTTTCCCTACTACTCTGCTCCTTGTCTTATGAAATATTAACAATGTCTTTGCTCTTCATAAAATTTTCTGAAGTATCATGTATCTCAGAGGGCCCAATATGGAACTTCATATAGTATAGTATTTATTTGTGTGTACTAGATGAAAATTGCATAATTCTTTAGAGAATATTTCTTCTGTTTCTCTTACTCTGTTTAGGAATTTACCTGAGTGGAATATATTCAAATGCATTGCCATATCCTCTCTCATCACTATCAGTATCTATGGACTCAATTTTTATTTATTTTGAGAATGAGTCTGCATCTCTACAGCTTCAGAATCAGATGTACAGGTAGTAATAGATAGCATCTTGATTTGGCATAATCTAGGAAAACAGTTGCTGCACAAGTGGTTTTGATATATTTTTTAATCTTTTTATTCAGTTTAACTGACATTGACTGAAATTTTGCCACCTACTAGGCACTGTGTCAGGCAACGTACTGAGTATCAGATATCCATAGAGTTGTAATGCCAGAGAGTGGCTCTGTAGGGGTTTGAGTTTAGCTGGCCTCACCCCCTTCAAATCTGGATTAGCTCCCTATGCAATCATTTTCATCCAAAATCATTTACAATCATTGCAAATGAACATGCAGCAAATCCTTACTTAACCTCATTAATAGGCTCTTGCAAGCTCCTACTTTAAATGAAATGGCATACAGCAGGTCCTCGAATAATGTTGCTTCTTTCAATGTTGTTTTGTCAGAACGTTGATGAGAGGAAAAATATATCGTTTCATTTTACATCTTTTTGCTTATGGCTGATGTTAAGTGGGGACTTACTGTACACTCTAAAATTTAAAAAGAAAATAAAGTACTTGCTATGAAAGCACAGCTTTAAGATAATTCCCTCAGTGAGACTTTCTTTAAGACCTTCATAATTAAATATGTCATTTGCAAAATGCAGATGCCATTCCTGACCACACATATTAATAAGCCTCAAGGATGAGGCAGGCATGTGTGGTTAATGGCTGTAAGAAAAGTACACAGTGGAAGCTTCCTAAGGGCAGAGTGAGAGCTCAGCTCAACTCAGCCTGATACTTAAGGACCTCCATTATGGACCTCCATCATTCACTATGGAAAGCATCATTCACTAAGGAAAGCGGAACCCTTACATGCGAATGATAGCAGTTATCCTCACTTTGGACACAAAATTTCAAGATGTTCTAGACATTCTCCACATGCAGAATTTTGCATCCCCTCTCCAATGACTCCCAAGTCCCTGCACTTCTTTAGATCTACGTTGAATGACTTGTCCCCACTTTTGCTATTACATAGTCATTTACCTGTCTCATTCAATTCTGCTTCCACCTACCTCCTGCCTATCTCATTCATTTCTGGTTGTTTTAGTCAAGAAAAGCCAGTACCAAACCTTTGTAAGTTGTGTTTTAATAAGAACAAAAGGGCCAGAGTGAAGCTAACAGACAAATCATATAGCATTCATAATAGTCATTTTCTTGTTATTTTGGGGGGCAGGAGGTAGCTAATGAGGTAGGAAGGTCTTAATGCCTTGGCACAGTCCACGTTCATGCACTTTTCAAATAGCTTTGTCTTTAGTTTTGGCAATAATCTACTTTATTTATGCAACTCTGGGTCAGAAACAACCCTGAAAAAACAGGCATCAAGAAAGCTCTTGGTTGTTTCATTTTTCTTTCTCTTTCTTTTTATTCCTTATCACTGTTTAGTTTCCAAACATAAATTTAGGATTTACGGAGGTGAGGCTAAGTGTTATGTAGTTACTAATTGATCAGTCAGCCAGCCTAATTATAAGAACTTTAATCACACAAAAACACATTTATACAAATCTATTCTCCCTTTCTTTTTTTATTCACTCCAAAATCACAGGAAGAAGAATGCCATCACCTGGGTCCTTGTCCATTTTACACTTGGCAGCCTATAAGAATATTCAAAATACTCACCTCCAAAGACCAACCTAGAATTATTTAGGACTTTGGGGCAAAGTTAACAACAGTCTGTACTCTTTGGCAACTGTCAATCATAACTTGTTCTCTGTCCATACGTTAGACTTTTTCTACAAATTTTCTACCTACAATGGACATTTTGTCTCCAGCCTCCATATTCTAAATTTGGGTACAAGGAAATAATTTCTACTAGGCTATCAATTACTAAAGCATAAAGATGGTGTTAAAAGATCTGTTCCTAATACCTCAAGTAGTGTTGGGTTTATAAGTGGTGTTATATGAGTTTCCTACTGCTGCTATAACAAATCATCACAAACTTAATGGCTTGAAACAATAGAAATTTATTATCTCCCAGCCCTGGAGGATAGAATCCAAAATGGACCTCGCTGAGCTAACATCAAGGTGTCACCTGGCTTCCTCTCTTGTTGCTCCAAGGAAGAAATTGTTTTCTTACATTTTCTGTCTTCAAGAAACTGCCCACATTCCTTAGTTGTGACTTTTCTATCTTTAAAGCCAGCAATGGTCAGTCAATCTTTCTCAGTTTGCTTCCCTCAGACTCTCCATTCTGTGTCTTTCCTCTCACTTATAAGAATCCTCTTGATCATAATAGACCCATTCAGATAATCTGAGAGATGTCCTTCTCTAAAGATCTTCTGATTAGTGACCTTAATTTTATCTGCAATTTTAATTCCTTTTGGACAGTAATTACAAGATGTTTACAGGTTTAGATTAGGTTTAGGGTTAGAACCTAGACACTGTCAGGGAAACATTATTCTATTTACTCCAGGTACTCAGTGAATATGGTAAAACTTTTTATTCTTATGAAAGAAGTTCAATGAATTGGATTCCTTGGGACTGTATCTTAGCTTTGGAAAGACAAGAAAAGTGATTATGTTCTCTTCTGATAATTTCCTGGATCAGAGATGTAAACATTTTCTTGTCTTCTTTAAGGACCAAAAGCCTTAAGCTTCTTGTTTGGGAGGAGAGGCATGTTCGCCTAATACTTAACCACATGGACAGTGAAGGCAGGCGTGACTTCAGAGCTCAACATGCATCTTACCAGCTAGCTGAACACAGACAAGTAATTTACACTCTCTAGCACTATCCAATATCAATTTGTGTGATGATGGACATGTCCATATCTGTGCTGCCCAATTTGTATCTACTGACCCCATGTTGCTCTTCAGCACCTGAAGTACAGGCAGTGAGCTAGAGAAAGGGAATTGTCAATTTTATTTCACTTTAATAACTCTAAGCTCAATCTCAAATAGCCATATGTGACTAGTGGCTACCATATCAGACACAATGCTAGACATTATTTTTATTCCTCTGCAAAATATGGAATTAATAGCATCCATCGTTAAGGGTTGTTTCAGGATTAAGTGAAATCATTTATGGAAAGTGCTTAGCATGACACCTGGCTTATGGTAAGAGCTCAATGAAAGTTATAGCTATCACTAACATTATTGTCACTGCTATTATTATTTGACTTCTAACTGCTATTTAAGATGATTATTATTTACTACTGATAATAAGTATCATTATTTTTAATTGTACCCTTCACATTAGTGAGTTCCTGCTAATTAGACCATGTTTTCAAGTGTTCATAAAGGAAGAAGTGGGCTGGATCCCAGAAGAAAGGTGTGGAATGAGAACAGCAGATTGGGTGTTCTCTGAGGAGCAACATTTAAGTAAATAATGACTTGTGCCTGGATGGGGAATCACAGAGGATCATGAAATTTAGAAACTGATCCTCACAGAATTTCATGAAGTGTTTGCTTGAGGTAAAGCCGTACCTCAAGGTAAAGCCATGTTGGCATGATATGTACTAAATTCTAAGTCAAGAGTCCTTAATTAAGATATTATTTCTTTCTATTAAGGTATTAGCTTAGCCCAGCTGCAAGCCAGTTGGTCTGCAGAGACTGCAGACAGAGCATAAATTACTTGGATACTGATATGCGTATTGGACCACAGTTTCAGCCATGTAGACAGGGGAGGTGGGAAGAGTATAAACTTTGGAGTTGGAGTGAATGGAAATTGAGTGAGCGCTCACTCTGCCATTATTTGCTTGATGACTTTCCCAAAGAGGTGACCATCTTTAAGCCTGCTTCCTTATCTATAAGTGGATTGAATAAACCAAAGTGTTTCAATTCCTTAGCACAGCTGGTACATAGTAAGTGCTCAATTAATTAAATTATGTGTCTGCCACATTAGAGATGCTCAATAAGTTTTTAGAGTGGGTGCATAAATCTGGCAACCCAAACATGAAATGACTTCATCACCACAATGAACGGGTGCATAGAAATGAAGCAAGGGACTTTGGCTGTGAACACAGAGGTCTCACACATGAGACCTTAGCACATAAGTCATGCTGGTTGGGTACTCCAGAGCAGTGCAGAGATGGAGTCTGAGAAACAAGTTATTAGAGATGAACACTTCTGGAAGGAAGAGGAGAAGACCATAGTGGGGAGAGAGGAATCAAATGCCATGCAGACCTCCAAAGGGTTTTAGCCAATGAGGCAAAGTGGATGTTGCCTGTGAGTTGGTCCATGTTGAACTGAAATATCTAGGCCTATAAAGGCCTAGATCCTTAGCCAGACATTAGATCTAGGCTGCCTCGGGAAGGTGTGGCCTCACTTAGGAGGGCTCTCTACCAGTTGAAGCAGACCCTGAAAGAGGTGACATCAGGAGTTCCCTGACAACCACGTTTCTCATGCTGGGCACAAGTCCTGTCATGAAGAAGGATCCAGGAAAAAGAACTCTTCTTCACCCCAAAGGGATATTCAGATTAGTGAAAGCAGATGAAGAAACAGAAAACGCAAGGAACTTTTTCAGGGTTGTAATCAAGCAGTGACAAATATTCTACAGGCCTCCAGGAAAAACAGAGAGGATGCTATGAGCTAAACATGGAAAACATGTAGCTCCTAAGATATTTCAATTCATTACAATAAGAATATTTATATGAAACAATCACATTCTCAAACAAACCAGCAAAAGACAAAAAATGGGGGAGGGGCAGTCTACTCTAGAGTAACAGAAGCATTTAGGTCAAACAGAGAAAGCTCTCTATTTGCAGTGATTAAAAACTTAAGATGACATCAAGCCAATTTGGGATCAAATCCTTATTCTGCAATGAACACATGACTAGTAAGCTACATAAATTCCCTAAGCCCTGGTTTCCTGATTTTTTCCAATGGGGATTAAAATGTTATCACCATATACCATATAACACTGCTGTGATGATTAAATGAATTAATGCATTTAAGGGGTTTAGTGTTGTGTTTGGCACATAGTATTCACTCAATAAATTTTGACTCCTAGAAGTATTCAGACCAAACTATGGGTTTTCTGAAATTTCTCAGTAAAGAGAGATTTGAAATTAATACCAGATTTTTCTTCCTACCAACAGACACCTTGTGTATTACTTCAAATTTAATGTCTAAAAATATACCTAAGTAAAACATTAGTAAACTATGCATAGTTCTAATTTCGGACATAAGATTCAACATTCCCTACACTTTTTCTTTCTGATTTATAATTCTTTTTATTGAATCATAAGCTACAGAATCTTTCAAGACATTATTATAAGCCAATTTTCATCAAATGTTGGTGTTCTGCTAAAAACTATAAATAAATAAGTGTCCATGGTAGCAGAGGTCTAGGCAAAGTTTCTGCCTATACATTATCTTAGAGAATCACAGAACATATTAGCTTAATAAATTATCTAAGAAATTCTATTTCAGAACAAAGAATATTCCAGTGTATAATCTTGTTGAACCCCAGTTACCCAATTTCTCCCATAACTCTTATTTTTCATAAGCAGATTTATAAGCAGATTTATTAACCAAGACACTTGAAATTGCCAACAAGAGACACCCAACTCTAACATACTCAAGCAAATAAATAGGTTTATTTTATCAAGTAATTACATTGAACAAGGATAAAGTTTAGGCATAGTTGAATTCAGTGAGCAAATAACGTTGTTTGTCAACTCCTGGTCTGTGTTTTCTCTGTATACACTTCATTCTTAGGAAGGCTCTCCTTAAGAGGTTAAAACATGAACAATACCAGTTCTAAGCTTTCTGTAAAAATAGGAATCTGCAGAAGTGAAGAAGCAAAGTTTTGTTGCTGTTGTTGCTGTTGTTATGTTTTAAAAATAAATGTTAGGGGTTCTCTGAATTTCTTAAAATTTATTTTTTAAAAACAACAACAAAACTTTGCTTCCTTACTTCTGCACATTCCTGTTTTTATAGAAAGCTTAGAACTGGTGTTGTTCATGAATATTACGCAGCTATAAAGAACAAAAACGAACTTCACAGCAACTTGGATGGGTTTAGAATCTATAATACTGAGTGATCTATCACAGAAACAAAGAACTGAATACCACATGTTCTCACTCATAAGTGAACCCTGAACATTTACCGTAATATTTTAAGAAACAGATTGGAAACTGCCAGGGGAGGGAGGCAGGGGGAGAGGGAAGGGAACATAACATCAATAAGGGCACCTGATCTCAAACCAGGAGAATTGGGGACCAAAGGGAGGCCTAAACTTTACCTGTACAATGACCACTTGTATACCTAATCCTGAATTGTATCCCACAACTTTAAAATGAAATAAAATTTTTAAAAAGAAATGGAAAACAAAAACAAACATTTTAAGAGAAGTTTCGGGGTGGCCTCTCAGTACCCCAGATTGGACTCTATCACTGTCACCAGAATGATGAAATGATGCAGTGATTTAAATGCCCCCTTAAGTCAGATGTCCATCTCTGGAACTGAAATACAGCATTCAAACACAAAGATTTAGAGGGTTAAGTCCTGAAGAGCCCCAGTGCCAACAAAACCATCTGAGATCTTTGTCTTGCCAAAGACTCCATGCTGAATTTGCAGAAAGGTTTAATTTCTTCTCTGGAGCTCTGAACAAGGTTATTAAGAGTCCCTTTCAAGTTCTCCCTCTGGGAAGCTCTACAAACAGCTGCACTAAAAGGAAGAGAAAGGAAGTGCTAAAGCTTTCAGAGCCCAGGCTGTGCTCTCTCTGGCAGCCCCAGGCTTTACCCAGGGAACCTTGATGTGGAGCAGCAGCATGTAGGGGAGGTTGGAGAGCTGAAGGTTTTCAGCAAAGCTCGTGTCTGAAGATGCCTGCCTGGGAGTTGAGAATAAAGTTGATATTCAAGAAAAAGACAGTGATTTAATTTGGGCTGAAGATCTGCTGGTCAGAAAACGTTTTACTGTGGACGGGGGTATACATTGCCATAAGACTTCTTGAAGGATGTGATATTAAACATGGCCCCATAAAGGATGTGATATTAAACATGCCCCCATAAAGTGTTCCAAATTGTTGCAGACAGGCTTTGCTTGGAATAAATACATCATTGTAGGAGCTGACCAGGAAAGGAGCCAGCAGGTGGGCATGGGAAGGTAATTGAATTGGGATGTAAATCTCAATTTGCACTAATTCATTGAGTCACCAGGGAGAATTCGCTTACTCTTGGGCTTTATTTTCTTCATCTTACATGTGAGATAGGATGGCAAATAATCTCATCTCACAAGCCAGCTCTTGTAGTGTTGACATTGTGTTGAGAAGGATTCTGAGGTCATATTTTCACTCTTATTGAAGAATTAGGCAACTGTTTTGCAATTATTTGTCATAGCCATCGGAAATGGTAGTTAGTAGCTGATCTCTTTTATTTGCTGTCTCTAGAGAAGATATTTATAATCCCTTCTAGAATGAACAGTCTATTATTCCAAACAGCTTAATATTTTCCTTGCTGTTTAAGGCAAGAATATTATTTTTAACCCTTCCAAATCATTTAAAATAATATCCACAACAATCTTTTACTCTGTGTTTAGCTATAAAAACTCAAAGCATGTATAAAACCCAGAGCCTAAATGTTCTCTTTGCTAAGGATTTCAGCTTCCCTCCACTGTGTGCTCTGGTAAGTGAACTCTGCCATGCATTAATAAACTCCAGTGTGTGGAGTCACTGCCTCTGCTCGGCCTGGGTTTGCTTTCCCCCTCAGTTCTGATCACGTTGTTCTTTTATGAGAGTCCATAGCTCCCAAAGATACTAGGAAACCATGTCTGAGCAGCTGGAGAGTTCCTGGGGCAGGATTTTGATCAAAGCTGGTGATTTTTCAGTTCATTGTGTTCTCTTCAGCAAAGCTGTCACTGTTCTTTTTCTTTTACGTCTTTTAAGGGAAGTACTTCTTTGCAGAGCAATTCAATTCAACAAATACTTTCTAGTGTCAGTGGTGGGTAACTTTCTGTGCTAAGTGCAAGAGGAAAATAAAGATGAGTAAGACATAGTTTGTGTCCTTGAAGGGGCCACAATTAGTGAGGGAGATGGACTTGGACATGACTAATGGCAATACAAATCAGGCTGTGATAAGTACTTTAAAAGAGGTATTCAAAGACAGAACACCATGGGAGAATGGAGCAGAGAAAAACATGTTCTGGATGAGTAGGCTTTGGGTACATTTCCAGAGAAGCTATTTTAGCTTGGCAGTGATGAATGAATGTTGAGGGAAAAGAAAAGTATTTTTCCAGTGAAAGTAAGAAACATATGCAAAAATATGGAGGTAGGGTGTGCATGGTGTGACCAGAGAACAAGGAATGAATAGGACAAGGTGGCTTGGAGGTAGTTTATGTGTAATAGCAGTGGGGATAGGGTGAACATTTACATCAGAGTCAGAACGTAAAGGGCCTTCAATAACAGTTTAACTCACTTCAATTTATAACACAGGTATTGAAACTTGAAAATGTAATAGACAATGGTGAGTTGGGAGGATGACATACAGGGTCCCTGCTCCCAAGAGGCTTCCATACCAAGCGCTAATCATAATACAATGTGTGATAAATTCTCTAATGCAGATGTATAGAGGAGTATTGCCACAAATATCTAATATCTAGTGAGGAATAAAGTGTCAAGGAATGAATAGAAGACAGGGAAAAAGATTTTTCATGACCTCAGAAGAGCATAAATGTTTGAATCGTGACAGATTCTAGCACATTTAGGGAATTGTGGGAAAATTAGTACAGACAAAATGTAGAATAAATGGGGGGGCGAGTGATGGAAGTTAAGACAGAAAAGCTTGTGACTTGGTCTGAATGAATGAGGAATAAAAGAAATGCTTAATTTATTGGAAACTGAATTATAAATTTTAAAAATGCAATGGAGTATGTGGTCATACTAATAGTAAGTTCCTGTTATAAATGGTCCATTATTTGTAGTGTACAGTCAGCAACTAAATATTTTGCTACTTATCATTTTAAGTATGACCCTTTACTGGTTTAGAAAAAAAAGTGCAGCTCACTGCTGCATTTGTTTAATTTTACATAGGCATACTCTTTGAGACTGAAGCAAATTTAACTAGTTTTCAATTTGAAAATATATAAAAATTGTTCTTGAAGTTATTTCTAAACAGAACTTGTCTTTAATCCTAATAAGAATTACTAAAAGAAAAAAAGAAGAGAATTACTATATTTTGTCATTCTCTCTCTCTTTTTTCCCTTTAATCTGGGGATAAGCATTGCAGCAGCAAGCACCACTGGCGAGTATCCTTGGGGTAATAGGAAAAGGGTTAATTAAGTTTCTACTTTGTACTGAAGGGACATATGCTTGGAAGATATGTTTAACAAAATGGAATTTTATATTTAATATAGAAAACTTTGGTGATTTACACCAATACTGTATAATAGAACATTCTTTGATGATGTAAATGTTCTATATGTGCTATCCAATGTGACATTCACTAAGCATATGTGGTTATTGAGTATTTTAAAAGTCGCTCATACAACTTGAAATGTGGCTAGTGCAACTGAACATTTTACTGTACTTAATGTTACTTAATTTAAATGTAAACTTAAATAGATAGATGTGTCTACTATATTGGACATCACCAGTCTAGACAAAGCAAGTACATGAAAATCTGAGATATGAAGTTTGATAGAAATATATTATTTAGGGCTCTATTGCAAGAATAAACAAGTGAGACAACTTACTGGAAGGGATTATGCCGAATAGGAATGCCATGAACGCTTTCTTTCTGGAAGTGCCCAAACCAGGCAGATGAGAGACAGAGAAGAAAAGCCTGAGAAATCTCTTTTCCTAAAATTACCTTCTAGTTAAAATAGTTGAAAGAGCCAAGTTGAACAAAGAAGAGTTTTAAAAGTCATAGAAATGAAGCAGCAAGTTTTAAGACCAGGTTTAAATCCCAGCCTTAAAGCAAGTGTATTGACCTTTAATAGGATGATCCCATAGAAGGATTACACAGTTCAGGGTATTTAAGGAATAAAAACTTGTGCCTGAGATGAACATATCTTGCTTTTGACTTACTGGCATCCTTCACCCCCTTTCTGATAGCAGCACCAAACTTTTTCCACATTTTATGTGGAATAGAACTTTAAATCTCAAACCCTGGGCTGGGCTTGATGTCCCACAACTGGTCAATAAAAATACCTTACCAGCATGAACTCAATAACTGGTTCAGGGAAAAACCAAATGAGCAAATTAGAAGCTCCCTGAGACCATCTCTGGGTACTAGAATTTTCTCTGAAACAAGAAGCTAAAGATAACATAGATTTGGAGTTTACTGTGACTGTCTTGAAGTCTGTCTAAGCAAAGAGCCAAGCAGAGATATAAATAGGGACATGGAAATTCCTGAAAGATATTTAAATCCCTATGTCCAACTGTGCCGGAATCTCCTCATCCACCCTCTAGGAATTTCTAGCATGTAAGCAAACCGAATTCCTCTTTTTATAGAATTTGGTTTGAGTTGGTTTTCTGCCATTTGCTGCCAAAAGCTTTCATGATTATATTGTCTCACAGAAGTACAGGTCTCTGGATTTGATAGATGGTTTTCCATTAATTAAATCTAAATATTCGTCCCTGACAGGCAAGTGAAATTATGATTTTTAGTTAGTAATGGAGGATTTTGAAGCAGAGTAATTTTTTTCCTTATTGTTATTTTAGCAATCAGAGAACAAAAGAAAAAAATAGGATTTGGACTTCTCCAACATTTCATTAACTGTCATATAAATGATCTTGAAATAAAGTAGTCCAGAAGTATATCATCTACTTTAAAAATCTTCAGATCAAACACAAAGTCTCCCAGTAATTATCATCACACTAGCCATCATCATTCTTTTGCCACTGATACGGGGAAGAATTAAAATTTGAAATTAGAGTTGTAGCCAGAGTTTGCCATTCTGATAAGACAATCAGCTGTCTTGTCAGCCGTTTCTTCCTTTTTTCATCCACCCATGTTGAGAAGAAGGTGGAGAGCATTCAAAACTCTAAACTAGGTGGCTTTAGGAGCTTGGCATTTATTTTGAGAATAGACAAAACACCTCCCTTAGTATGGAGATCTCTGAACCTGGTCTGTGGATTGTCAAATATGTCCTGAGGTCCTAAAAGTATACAAACAAACTTAAGTGGAAATTAGCTTTATCCAAAGAAACAAACTTTATCAATAGATCAATGTAATTGTCTATTAAAATGAAAGGTTGAAAACACATGGCATTTTCAAGAAGTGAGATTTGTTTCTTTTCTTTTCTTTTCTTTTTCTTTGAGTTGAAATCTCACTCTTGTCACCGAGGCTTGAGTGCAGTGGCCCGCTCACGGCCACCGCAGCCTTGTCCTGCTGGGTTCAGGTGATTCTTCAGCCTCATACTTATGATAAGGATGGGAGGAATTGCAGAGTTGTGAAGACAGAGACCAGAGCCACAGAACATGGTCATTAAAATAATCAAGAATGGGGGCTGCTTCAGGATAACCATCAGGTCTGAGCAGCTGAGGGCAATGTTGATCATCAGAGCTATGAATTGGCATGGCTGGAGAGAGTGGAGGAGGAGAGAGAGAAAAAGAGAATAAGAGAGAAAAGGAGAGAAATATCAAGTTGTGTGATGGAATTAGAAATGGCATTTGACGATAGAAGTCAGATGACAATGAATTAAAAATGACAGCAAAGGAAAAGAATGTCTATAAGGTGACTGTGGAAATAGAGAAGATAATCTTTTTAATTTTTAAAAATATTTTTATTGATAAATAATATTTGTACAGATTTATAGGGTACATGTAATATTATGTTACATGCATAAGACGTATAATGAACAAGTAAGTATATTCATCATTTCAAGTATTTATCATTTATATGTGTAGGGAATATTTCAAGTCTTTCTCAAGAAGATGATCTTTTTTCTGGACAGTAGGTTGAAGAGAGATTATTTTAGATATGGGAAGATCTAGAATTAGTAACCGACACTATGGAATTATGGAATGTTAAATAAGTGAGCTTAAATCTGAACTCCACTATTTACTTACGCCATAAAGCAGAGGAACTTAGCTGCTGGGGTGATTATGTCCTCTAAGAAACGTGTTGGCAATGTCTGATGACATTTTTTTATCATCACAGCTGGCAAAAGTGGTTGCTACTAGAATCTAGTTGGTAGAGGACTCACAGGATACTAAACATCCTACAATGCAAAGATTCAGCCCCAAAATGTCAATAGTGCTGAGATGAAGAAACCCAGTCACAATAGGAACATTTCTTAAGCTCTTTAGAACTACGTTTCCGCAGCTGTAAAGTAAGATAAACAATACCTGCTTCTTAGGCATTTGGGGATTAAATGAACTAATATGTGCAAAGTGCATAGTGCTAGCAAATCCTCAGAAACACAGTCATCCTGGTTGCTGTTTTTTAGCATTGTGTGTGATGGACCAAGATATTGACTGAGAAGGATACAAGGGCAGGGCTTCATACTAATCAGAAAGAGAATGGTTTTAGTGGTTATGTGTCAGGGCTTTTGATTTCCTAGTCCTCCTTTGTGGGGAGCAGTCAGGGCTTCAGGGAGAGAGGAAGCTGCCTTTAGAGATAGGTTCATTTTCTCTTCTACTCTGGAAATCCCCTGGGTGTCCTGATTTCAGATATAGAAATGCTCCCTATAGTACAGTCTTACCAAGTAAGGAGAAGTGCTGCTGACCATTACCTAGGTTAGAACTAAAACACTCCTGACAGAAATGGTTTCCAGGCAATCAAGCTGATTCTATTCCTGTGGCTGTTGAGAGTGGACTGTTTTGTGGAAGGACAGATGGATAGATGGATATTCCTTTGGGGTACTTCCAATCAAAGAAGAAAAGCAGATGATCTAATGGAAATACGCATGTTTGAATAAGTGCGTATGTTATGCCTGCACATTTTTCTATTTTCCAAGATGAAATAAAGAAATTGCATAGATCTTGGGAAATTGTTTTGTTGCTAAGCTGTAGCAAGGAATGTGTGTGTGTGTGTGTGTGTGTGTGTGTGTGTGTGTGTGTGTGTGACAGAGAGAGAGAGAGAGAGAGAGTTAAATAAAAATTGCCTGCAAAAGAGTTGGGAAGAGGTGCACATTTGAAGGATTCCCACTCTGGTCAGACTCACTTAGCCCCCTAATCCCTTACATTGGCAGCTGAATCCCAAGGATGTGTTCTGGTGCACATAGGAGCAATAAACAAACACAACTCACGGCTCCTAGCATCATGGAAAAAAAATCATCCATTTCTTGTAAATAGATTGCAGTAAAACAATAGTGACTGAACATTTGGGGAAGAGAGAATCAACCAAGAGGAACTCTAACTTGGTGGCCTTTAAGCTACAAAAACAAACAAAAGAGCATTGAAATGGACTCAGATGCATCCTTTAAAGACAGCCAGCTTTTGAAGGTTTATTAATCAATATCTCAGCCAGAATATCAGACTATTTTAACTAGAGTGAAAGTAAAATCAAATAATAAAAACTGCTGATCAGCAAGGAGATGTGCATTCCAACTTCAACAATTAAACAAGTTTTTAAAACTGCCTGGTTTTCATGTCTCTGCACTGGTGAGATTGCGGGTCTGCCTTTCACATACGAGTCAAAGGAAAAATGAAAAACAAAAAATGCTATGTGCTGCAGACATTTGTGGCAGCCTTCTCAGAATTTGCTTTGCTTTCTTCCTGCCCAAGAATACCTGATTTCCATCTGGGGACCCAGGTGATTTGAACCCACTCCTTATTTGAAAGGGTGTGTGTTGAAAGACATGACTTTGGTCAAACCTATTAGGTTATTACATTCCCTCTGGCCGCGGTGGTTGGTTCACCCATGGCATGGGATATTATCTGGTCTGTTTTCTTATACTAGCCAATATAGTCCCTCCATAAAGTCAATTATAATGTGCTTTATATTATCTATAACCCAAATAACATTTCTTTCTTCGAATCAGAGTCTCACTCTCTCACTCAGACTGGAGTGCAGTGATACAGTCACAGCTCAGCACAGCCTCTAACTTCTGGGCTCAAGCAATCCTCCAGCTTCAGCCTCAGCCTTCTAAGTAGCTGGGACTACAGGTGTACACCACCACACCCAGCTAACTTTTTTTTATTTTTTGTAGAGATGAGGTCACATTATGTTGCTTAGACTGGTCGTGAACTATAACCTAAAGAACCTTGACTAATGTAGTGGTTCCCTATCTCAGTGTCGCAGTTGCTCAAGTTGATATTTAGCATATTACTTTCCTATTGCTGCTGTAACAAATTTCCACAAATTTAGTGACGTCCAACAACACACATTTATTATCTTACAGTTTGTGTAGGTCAGAAGTCTGACATAGGTCTCACTGAGCTAGAACCCAAGTTGTTGGAAGGGGCATTTCCCTCTGCAGGCTCCAGGGTAGAACATGTTTCCTTGACTTCTCCATCTTCTAGAGGCAGCCTATGTTTATGGTCTTTCCTCCATCTCCAGATTCAGCACTATAGCATCTCTTTGACCTTGCTTGCTTGTCATACCTCTTGCTTTGACTCACTTCTTTCTGCTTCTTTCTTCCATTTTTAAGAACTTTGTGATTATGTTGAACCCAACTACATAATATGGCATAATCTGCCCATCTCAAAACCCGCTGATTAGCAACCTTAATTCCACCTACAAACTTAAATCCCTTTTCCATGTGAGGCAGGACATCCAGGTTCCAGGGATTAAGATGTAGACATATTTAGGAAGTCATTCTGCTTACCACATTTAAGTTATTTGGGAATTTCTACCATAGCACTTTTCCATGTTTATTGAAGCAGAGATCTGTAGTCAAATGGAGTTGATTAGATCTGTTACTTGTGAAGTCTGTTGTTTTGACACTGCCATTTTTTACGTGACTATATTGTAGCATCCATGTGAATGTTGTAAAAAAATAAGTTATAAAAATTATCAAGCATTATTAAATAAGATATCCCTGATCTTCACCCCACTGCTAACTTCTGGAGTGAGAGATGGGGAGAAGGTAAAGGAATCAGTCATAGGGTGAGGATAAGGAATGGATGGGCAATGGGGTGAACCTTTCATGAACAGGGCCAGAGTCAGCTAGATAAGACCTGATGATTATAAAATTTTTAAGGCCCTTTGTACGGAAAAGAATATAAAGGTACAAAAAAAGTGTCACAAAAGTAAATATTTATTTAGAATGAGAACATAAATCACAAAAGTTACAAGTTTTTACAAGCTTACAAAAAAGCACAAACATCACAAAATCCAGAGAAACGATGTAATATTTCCTTTTTACTACCTGCTTGGCACACCTACAGGATATATTTTTCTTACAGCAAATTTCTTGATTTCTTACATCAAATAGCTGCAAATTCCTTGATTGATTTTTCATATGACAACAATTTTGTAATAAGTTTTACAAAGAGAAAAGAAAGAATTATTTTGTTGATTGGAATGTGTTTCTATTATTATTAATAGTTGCACTTTATAAAATGTGAATTTGCAAACATTTTCACATTATGTAGTAGGGCTATAGGTTTTTGCCTTAAAAACTCAAAAGATCTAATTAGTTTTATTTAATATGATTCCTATATTTAAAAAACTATGTAGTATTTAAAATTGTATAAGCTATTTTTTTAGTATATTCTTGTTGGTAGTAAATTTCATTTTGAGTAGTTTTCAGTGAGAACCAAATCTATTATATGAAGTTTTATACATCTAACTATTGGAAACATTTTCTAAAGACTTGCTTCAAACCTTCTTATATTTTAAACCTCGTTTCACCTTATCTAGTCATATATTTCCAGGACTGGGGGCTACAGGACTCAGGTATATCATAATATAACTTCCACCCAGTGTTTTTATGTCATGACTACTGGTGATTAACACAATGATTAGAACATATATTCCTGGAAGCCATTCCTACTCTGGGATGTAGCAATAATTCAATTCTCCATGAAAGTGAATGTAAACTTCATTAATATATCACATTCAATCCAAACAAAATGTGTCTCCAACTCAAATCTCTTGAATGGGTCCCACAATGCCTGCGCTGTTTGAACACCACTACCTAACATGAGGGGAATATAATGAAAAGATTGACGGGGTATAATCAATAGTCTTAACTGGTAGCAGGTAAAATATTTTGCCATTGACATTTTTTGAAAATGTATGTATAAAGGTACCGCTAGGCTTCCTTCTAAGGTCTTAGAGAAAACCAGTGTGAGTGATAGCCTAGAAGGCTGAGATGAGACTCAGGAATTGTAGAATGTTCATAGATGTAATAAAAGGGAAGAAAGAGATTTTTAATTACCCAAATTTTGTGATAAACTGAAAGTTTTGAGGGCTGCTATTTATTTTACTGACCAAGCTAAAGTGATCTTGCCTTTAAATCCGTATGACACAGATTTGGAATCTATATTTTATTCTTTCATCCTCCAGTCATTTGGCATTTTACCACTTTCAAAACGTTTTCACATTCATGATCTCCTTAGAATTCTGTTTTCTTAAGTTTTCCCTAAGTATTTGGCCTGTTTAAGGTACTTATATATTGAAAGTGGTGTGTGTGTGTGTGTGTGTGTGTGTGTGTGTGTGTGTGTGTGTATGTGTGTGTACGTGCACGTGTGTGCCCTCTTCTGACCAGTGAGAATTTATTATTGAGTCAGATGTGTCTTTTAGGATGCATTCTCTCCAAAGATTCTGTTTTCACTTCTCTATCTGTCCATCAGACATGAGCAGATATGGACCCTAAGAGAACATACATTGGTTCGAACTGAGAACCACCTCACTGGATACAAAATATGTCTTCTTTTATGAAGCTGCCCTTCATTGAATAAATATTCACTGAATATCTACTATATATGAGTATTCTGCAAAACAGCTGGAAGACAACAACAAGAAAAGTTGGGGAAAACTTTGACAAGATCCAGGAAGATCAGTGGTTGTTCTGTGTAGCAGTCTCTTCACGATTATCTGTTTCTCTCTGTGTTTGAGCTATTTCTGAGTTCCATAAAGTGTAGAAAACAGAGTGATGCAAGTGTTTCTTGTTTATGAAAATGCAAATCATATCCCAAGGAATGCAATTGATTCTTCTGTTTTTTGATCATCAATATTTTTTATTATGATATTGTGGGGTACAGTTAAGGGTTAGGTATACAAATATGCT
>NW_007117691.1:163649-164256 GCF_000164805.1 Carlito syrichta
TTTTCTAAGGTTCTGTGGTTTGAGGATTACACTTAGGTCTCTGATCCATTTAGAGTTAATTTTTGTGTATGGGGATAGATAGGGGTACTGTTTCAATCTTCTGCATGTGGTCAGTCAGTTTTCCCAGCACGATTTACTGAATAAGTTCTCCTCTCCCCAGTGGTATGTGGGGGAGACTTTGTCGAAGATTAGTTGGTTGAGAAGTTGAGGTATTGCTTCTGGAATCTCAATTCTATTCCATTGGTCTATACGCCTGTTCCTGTACCAATACCAAGCTGTTTTGATGATTGTAGCTGTATAGTAAAGTTTGAAGTCTGGTAATGTGATACCATCTGCTTTTTTTATTAATCAATATTTTTTATTATGGTTTTATGGGGTACAGTTAAGGGTTAGGTGGACAATTACATTTCATTCAGGCACCCTGTTGATAAGAGGTGTTTTCCCATCCCCAAACAGATATTTGCTACTGTTAATCCCATCCCCCTCCCCCCTCCATAGTTTCCCAGTACCATCAGTCATTTTCTTATAGTATTACATTGGATGTTCAAGATCCATTATATGAGTGAGAACATGTGATACTCGGATCTTTGTTTCTGTGAGAGGTCAC
>NW_007117692.1:0-837 GCF_000164805.1 Carlito syrichta
CATTGTGGCTAACAGTTGACGCTTGGATATCATGACTTTAAATTGTGTGTCCATTTGTACAGATTTTATTTTTTATTTTGAATATGTGGGGTACAATTCAGGGTTAGTTATACAAATGCTCATATAAGGTACTCTTGATGAGGTATGATCCCCTTTCCCTGGCAGTTTCCACTGCTGTAATCCTGCCCACCCTCCTCCCCTGGTAGTTTCCTACTACTGAAAATCTATTTTTTATGTTATTATGATTGTTGTTCAAGGCCTGCTTATGAGTGAGAACATGTGATATTTGGTTTTTATTTCTATGAGAGATGACTCAGTATTATAGACTAAGACCATCCATGCTGTTGAGAGGTTCATAATTTTGTCCTTCTTTATGGCTGAATAATATTCCATCTTGTGAATGCACCACATTTTTTTATCCAGTCCTCTTTCCATGGGCAACATGGTTGGTTGGTTCCATGTTTTTGTTATTGTGAATAATGCTGCAATAAACATAAGTGTGCAGATATTTTTTCATAAAGTGATTTAAGTTCCTCCAGATATACTCCCAGTAGTGGGATTGCAGGCTCATAAGGGAGGTTAATTTTTAGATATTTTAGGAATCACAAAACTGTTTTCCACAGAGGGTTGTACTAGTTTGCACTCCCACCAATAGTGTAGACATATTCCCTTTTCCCTGCATCCTCTTTAGCATCTGTTTTTTTGTTTTTTTTTTTTTTTTTGAGTTATCAAAAATGGCCATCCTGACTGGAGTTAGGTAGTATCTCAGTGTGGTTTTAATTTGCATTTCTTTGATGACTAGTGAGTCTGAGTATTTTACCATGTATCTCTTGCTTG
>NW_007117693.1:0-784 GCF_000164805.1 Carlito syrichta
AATTGACCTACCATGTGACCCTGTAATTCCCCTGGAGGGAATAAACCTGGAGGAACTCAGATCTTTTACAGAAAGATATCTGCACAAGCATGCTTATTGCAGGTCTAATCACATTTGAAAAAAACCTGATACCAACCATGTAGCAGTTCAAAGCTGGAATGGATAAAATGAATGTGGAACATACACAAAATGGAATGTTATGCATCCCTGACAAGTGACAGGTATAAGGATTTTGCAGAAAGCTTGATGAATATGAATTAGGTCATTTTCCGTGAATTATCACTATAACAAAGAATAGAGATCCAAATGTTCTCCCTCCTGAGCTGCACTTGATCGATTAGAGTGCTAGAAGAAAGTGATTGGCAGTAGTAGAAAACGGTTTTGGGGTAGGGGTGGGATTGGCTGTGGAGTTATATTGTTAACGGAGGGAGGGGCAGACCTCACCATCCAGGGACCATGCATAATCAATGTTTGAATATCTAACTCTGAATTGTACCCCATATTGTGCAACAATTAAAATAAAATAAATACATAAATAAAAGCTGTAAAACGTGCAACTGACTGTATTTGCTTTGTTGTATTTTTTTTTTTTTTAACTTTTTTCATCTAAAGATAGTTGCAGTCCAGGGTTGGGGATAGAAATGTTCCTTTGAAGGGATTGATTTCTACGAAGGGCGCACGACTCCCATTATAACTTCCTTTCCTATTCATACGTGAGAATCCATTGTACATTTGGTTTCAACTTTGAAACTACTACATTTCTCACATAAATGCTGAATGTTTT
>NW_007117694.1:0-745 GCF_000164805.1 Carlito syrichta
CGAGGCTGCAGTGACCAGGAGCGGCCACTGCACTGTAGACTGGGCAACAGAGTGAGACTCCAACTCAAAAAAAAAAAAAAGAAGAAGATATATGGGCAGCCAACAGGCACACGAAAAAGTGCTCAGCCTAACTCATCATCAGAGAAATGCAAGTCAACACCACATTAAGATACCACCTAATCCCAGTAAGAATGGCCATCATGAATAAAACAACCAGCAACAGATGCTGGCAACAAAAAGGAATGCCTCTACACAGCTGGTTAGGAATGCAAGCTAGTACAACCTCTTTGGGAGACAGTGTGGTGATTTCTGAAAGAACTAGAAATTGACCTTCCACATGACTGAGCATTTCCACTATTGGAAATATACCCAGAAGAACTCAACTCATTCTACAAAAAAAGATACCTGCACATATATGTTTGTTGCAGCTCTATTCATAATAGCAAAAACATGAAACCAACGATGTTGCCCATCAAGCTGGACTGCATTAAAAAATGTGGTACATATTCAAAATGGAATATTATGTAGCCATAAAGAAGGACAAACATATGGACTTCACAGCCACTTGGATGTATCTGGAGTCGATCAAACTCACTGATATATCACAGAAACAATGAACAGAGTACCCTATATTCTCATTTATGAGTGGACCTTGAACAATTTTAATACTAGAAGAAAGGGACTGGCAGAATTGGAAAACTGTCAGAGGAGAGGGTGTGTGATTGGTTAGTTGAGGGAAACTGCT
>NW_007117695.1:0-855 GCF_000164805.1 Carlito syrichta
AATTACATAAAATTCTAAATCACAAAATCATTAAGACACAAAACAGATCAGTGAATATCAGAAGCCAACGTTAGAAAGAAGAATGGACTGCGATAGGGATGTAGGGTGCTAGAACATTGTATATTATGATTTCTCTAGTGGCTACATCATTGTATGCATTTGTGACAATCCAAATTGTTCAATTAAAATTGAGGAAACAATCTGTCAGATATCTCTCAATATAACTGACTTAAAATTTTCAATACATTATTATTTAAAGGACAAATAATTTTTAAGAACCTGAGAATTCAGAATTTAACAATACCCCCAAACTATTAAATAATGAGTAAATACTCTTCAATTGTTTAGACTACATTGAATTTTACATAGGTCTCAATTTTTAATTTTTTTATTTTTACTTATGGGTACATGAATTATATGATAGATTTATAAATATTTGGGGCACATGTGATGTTGGATACAGGCATACAATGTTTAATCATCAAATCAGTGCACTTGGGGTGTGTATCACCTCAAGCATTTATTATTTCTTTATGAAAAATGTATTCTAATTCCACTCTTTTCGGTATTTTAAAATAGACAATGTTGTTTTTTATAGCCAGCCTTTTTCAATTGAATACTAGGTCTTATCCATTCTAACTATATTTTTGTACACATTTGCAGACTATTGATTAGACTTTTTTCCTCACATGAGCTAGACCTGCGGGACAGACAAGGATCATATTTCCTTGTTTGTGTTTTATGATTAAAGAGTAGCGATTTTGGTAATAGACACAGCCCAAAATCCCATAGATTAATTTTCAAGTAGAAAGTTCTTATATTCATGTGTCATTATTACAGCTTCTATTAATGACA
>NW_007117696.1:0-618 GCF_000164805.1 Carlito syrichta
CCTTTCCATGCTTATTAGTCTGTTGTTCATTTCAATCACAGTATTCTTTACTGCTGTCATTTCTGACAACAGTTCCTTCCTATTTTCTTGTCTCTCCTCAATTTTTTTAATTCTCTCCATTAATGTCTTGATGTCTGGGTTTGTTGCATGTAACCAGTCATTCTGGGGACTCTTCATTGTTTGTGTTGCAGAATCTGTTTTCTCAGTGTCTGATTTCCCAGGGGTCTAAGACCTGTATTCCTCTTTTGGTTTTTCTTCATTTGTGCGGTTTTTCCCCCTCTCTACTTTTTCCTTCCCTCCATGTCACCGCCTTCTTTAATTCTTGACTCGCCAGCAGGTGGTACTATCTCATCTGCTCGCCCCAGAGGGGATGGGATCGGACAGGAACAAGATGGCTGCCTGCCTCTGAGCAGGCAACAGGAGCCCCACGCCGGACGGGCAGGACAGTCTCGGACGCAGGATAGGTGGCAGCGATCCCAGAAGATCTTCCCTGAAGCAATTTGCTGTAGATCTCCTCGGGCCGGGTGGTGTGATGTGCTACCCCTCCCAGAGGCTGCGGCGGCAGTGGTGATGGCGACGGCAGCGGCAGCGGCGGTGGGGGGAGGGGCTGCGGTGGCA
>NW_007117697.1:0-718 GCF_000164805.1 Carlito syrichta
TGATTATTAAAACCCTCTTTGACATGGGGCACAAATATCTTCACAATTTTTTTTTTCCCCATTCAGGGAGGTCTATCCACATACCTCTTCCTCCAATTTTTTAATCATTAATGTTCAATCATACTTCTTCCAAGTCAACCATCCAGTCAAACTATTTGGCAATAGCCCATGAATTGCATGCCTGTCTGTTTTCCCTTCCAAACAAAGTGCACAGCCAGCAGCACTTACCTACGTTCTGTCCACTGAAAAGATTTCCTTTCACTACTGCTCTTCAGGGACATACCAGGGAGAGGTTGTAGTGCTGCAACCATCTGCTTTCAAATGGTGATTGCATATCATGCAGAACCTGGCATATCTGTGAACTAGGCTTAAGTCTCCTCTTGCATTGTCAACAGATCAAAGGGAACTTCCGATAAGGTCACAAGTGGAGACTGAGAGAGAAGGCAGTAAAACAGAAATGGGATTTGTTACATTTGAACCACACTGGAATGGAAAGGCTGTCAAGATTTTTTTCTTTTTTTTTGAGTTGGAGTCTCACTCTGTCACCCAGACTGGAGTGCAGTGGCCAGGAGCAGCTCAATCTGCTGGGCTCTGGTGATCCTTCCATCTCAGCTTTCCAAGTAACTGGAACTACAGGCATGCACTACCACGCCCAGCTAATTTTTGATTTATTGTAGAGATGAGGCCTTGCCAGGGTGCCCAGGTGTGTCTCGAACAC
>NW_007117698.1:0-816 GCF_000164805.1 Carlito syrichta
TTGACAGAATATACTATTTCAGCCAAAACATAACACACAATGCAATGTTTGTTTTCTAGCCCTTTGCTTCTTCTACTAGTCTGTGAAATCAAGCATTTAAATGATTTTTAGTAGAATATCAAAGGAATGAAGAAGGTTCACTTCCTTTCTCCTTCCTTCTTTATTTTCTTTGGTCGAACAAGTTTCTTAAGAACTTGCTATCCATCTAACTGAAAGTAGAGCAGCGGACAATCAGAAATTGTTTAACCCTCATGGAGTTTGCCGATTATTAAGAAAGTAATCATATTAAGTAACAACTTTATCATGAATGCTGTGTAAGGAAAAGCCTTCAGAAAACTTCCTGGAGTGGCATATAAAGTGAACATTGAGTGAGAAAAAAAACTAAAATAGGTAAAAGGGAGATGAATGGAGGTGTACTGAAGTGTGCAAGTTGGGTAAATGCAATTCCCAATGTCAAACCAAATCAAAATGACTAGATCATCTTTCAGGCACAAACATACACATATGCACATATTCACACATATACAACATCTTTACAACCCATATAATATACTCTGGCTGCACTATAAAAATTACTTCTGAAACCAAGAAATAGATTTTTTTGCAGATAAAATATTCACCCAACACTATTCAGAAAAAAAAGTAAAAGAAAAAGAGAGGGAAGTAGGAAGGGAAGGATAAGAAAGAAGAAAGAAAGAAGAAAGAAAGAAGAAGAAGAAAGAAAGAAAACAGCATATGACACTAAAACAGGGTTTAGTGATGTAGGAATTGATTTGTTTACTCTTAAAAGTAAAACCTTACTTTGAGTCTTCCCTT
>NW_007117699.1:0-735 GCF_000164805.1 Carlito syrichta
CTAATTTACCAGCTTGAGAAACAGCTAGAAAACAAAGCTGAAAGGACATTAGACTTAAATGAAAAGTTTCAGAGTGTGCTCGATTGGTTCTGTTTAATGACTTGATTCTATTCCCATTGTTCCTTTTTTCTCTTCCTTTTCTTCTCTTTTCTCCTCTCTATAAACCATATCTTTGTATAGAGGAACAGCCCAACAATAAGGTGGTTGTTTAGCTTGTATGTTAGCATCATTGTATGTTTTAATTTTTTTATATGGGAGCTGGTTAGTCTGTAGCCATGGTCTATTGTTTTTATCTGTTTCAGTTTAGGTCTCTCTCTCCAATTGTTGATGCATTCATCTGTTTCCCCCCTTACTCCTCTCTCTCTCCATTCCCCTCTTCTCCCCACTGTCTGCTCTATTCTCTTCCCTCTGCTAACCTTATTTTATTTCAGCAAGTAAACCTATAGCCCCACTGCATGGACAGACTCCAAGGCAGTGGGAAGTGGGTCTCAGATTATCCATACACCTGTCGGCGGATACCAGGACCTGCAGATAGATTTTGAATCACACTCCCCCTTAAGTAAATCTCAAAACTGCAAAAAAGGACCACCCCAACCTACAGTGCAACTCCAGAATTGAACAAAGTAAGAGGACATACATAAGAATAGGGAATTTGACAACAGGAGTAAAAGCAATCCCCTCTACCCCTGAATAACAGAATTAAAAAAGACACTGACGTGGAGTGAAAGGAAAAAG
>NW_007117700.1:0-773 GCF_000164805.1 Carlito syrichta
CCTAACCAGTTGACTTAACTAGCTGACTTAACTAGCTAGCTACCTAGCTAGCCAGCTGACTAACTAGCTGACTTAATTAGCTAGCTACATAGCTAGCTGGCTGGCTGGCCAGCTGACTTAACTAACTGACTTAAACAGCTAGACAGAAGGCTTGCTAGCTGACTTAACTAGCAGATTCAACTAGATAGCCAGCTGGCTGGCCAGCTGAATAAACTAGCTGACTTAACCAGCTACCCAGCAGGGTAGCCAGCTTATTATCTAGCTAGCTACATGCCTAGCCAGATGGGAAGCAAGCTGAATTAAGTTGATGACTTAACTAGCTAGCCAGCTGGATAGGCAACTGACTTAACTGCAAGCTGGATAGACAGCTATCTTAATTAGTTGACTTAACCAGCTAGCCTCCTGGCTAGCCAGCTGACTCAACTAGCTGACTTAGCTCATTAGCCAGCTGGCTAGTCAACTGAATTGACTAGCTCTCTACCTAGATAGCTAGCTGGCTAGCCAGCAGACTTAATGAACTGACTTAATTAAGTAACCAGCTGGCTAGCCAAATGACTTAACTGGCTTGCTACGTAGCTAGCCAGCTGGCTAGCCAGCTGACAAAACTAGCTAACTTAAATAGCTGGCCTGCTTGCTAGTCAGCTGAATTAACTAGCTTGCTACAAAGTTAGCCAGTTGGCTAGCCAGCTGACTTAACTAGGTGACTTAGCTAACTAGCCAGGTATCTAGCCAGTTGATTTAAGAAGCAAGCTATCTTGCTAGCTAGCTAGTTA
>NW_007117701.1:0-587 GCF_000164805.1 Carlito syrichta
CTAGTTTCATCCAGGTTGCTGTGAAATTCATGATTTTATTTTTTATGGCTGCATAGTATTTCATCGTGTATATGTACCACATTTTTTTAATTCAGTCCTCTTTTGATGGACAGCATGGTTGGTTCCAGGTTCTTGCTATTGTGAATAATGCTGCGATAAACATCTACGTGCAGGTATCTTTTTGATAGAGTGATTTGAGTTCTTCAGGGTATATTCCCAGTAGGGGGATTGCAGGGTCATATGGGAGGTTGATATTTAGAGATTTTAGGTATCACCACACTGCTTTCCATAGAAGTTGCACTAGTTTACACTCCCACCAACAGTGTAGAAGTGTTCCCTGTTCGCCACACCCTCTCCAGCAACTGTTATTTTTTGTCATTGATAATTGCCATTCTGATTGGAATTAGGTGATATCTCAGTGTGGTTTTGATTTGCATCTCCCTGATGATTAGTGAACTTGAACATTTCTTCATGTGTGTGTTGGCTGCTCGTATGTCTTCCTTTGAGAAGTGTCTGTTCATATGTTTTACCCATTTTATAATGGGGTTGTTTGTTTTTTTCTTTTCAGTACATTTGAGTTCCTTGTA
>NW_007117702.1:0-820 GCF_000164805.1 Carlito syrichta
ATTCTCTCATAGTATTGCATTGGATGTTCAAGGTCCATTATATGAGTGAGAACATGTGATATTCGGATTTTTGTTTTTGTGAGAGGTCACTCAGTATTATAGACTCTAGTTCCATCCAGGTTGCAGCGAAATTCATGATTTTGTTCTTTTTTATGGCTGCGTAGTATTCCATCGTGTATATGTACCACATTTTTTTAATCCAGTCCTCTTTTGATGGGCAGCATGGTTGTTTCCAGGTTCTTGCTATTGTGAACAATGCTGCGATAAACATACGTGTGCAGGTATCTTTTTTATAGAGTGATTTGTGTTCTTCAGGGTATATTCCCAGTAGGGGGATTGCAGGGTCATATGGAAGGTCAATTTTTAGAGCTTTTAGGAATCGCCACACTGCTTTCCACAGAGGTTGCACTAGTTTACACTCCCACCAACAGTGTAGAAGTGTTCCCTTTTCACCACACCCTCTCCAGCAGCTGTTATTTTTTGAGTTGTTGATAATTGCCATTCTGACTGGAGTTAGGTGGTATCTCAGTGTGGTTTTGATTTGCATCTCCCTGATGATTAGTGAGGTTGAGCATTTCTTCATGTGTTTGTTGGCTGCTCGAATGTCTTCTTTTGTGAAGTGTCTGTTCATGTCTTTTGCCCATTTTATAATGGGGTTGTTTGTTTTCTTCTTTTCAGTACGCTTCAGTTCCTTGTAGATCCAGGATGTTAAGCCTTTGTCAGACCTAGAGTTGGCAATACTTTTTCCCAGTCTGTAGGCTGTCTCCCTGCTCTCTTGATGGTTTCTTTGGCTTTGCAGAAGCTTGTCAGTTTAATAAGG
>NW_007117703.1:0-796 GCF_000164805.1 Carlito syrichta
AGCTATTGAGTTGCAGCGGTTCATTTTTGTGATTAAAAAAAAATTATTGATCGGGTGTGGTGGCTCAAGCCTGTCAACCCAGCACTGTGGGAGGCCGAGGCATGAGGATTGCTAGAGCCCAGGAGTTCAAGACCAGCATGGGCAATGTGGTCCTCTTCTCTACAATAAATCAAAAAATTAGCCAGTTGTAGTGGTGTGTGCCTATAGTTCCAGCTGCTTGGAAGGCTGAGGCGGAAGGATCGCTGGAACGTGCCACTACACTCCAGACTGGACAACAGAGTAAGACTCTCACTCAAAAAAAAAGAACAATTCTTAAAACTAACCATCTTGATGCTTCTCTACAGGAAGAATGTTTCTTGAACCAGAGTATGTGAGTATGACACGCCGTTTTCTCACATTTTTGAGCCATTCTGCATCCCAGATAAATGGAAGTGTTACGATGTCCTTCAAAAGATGATCCACTATTAACCATTTAGGTAGGTACACCCTGCATTTTGAGAGAGCTTATATGTGTCCCTGACATTAATAGACCATTAACCAAGGGGCAGCAGTCATTGATGTGTTGTATTTTGGGAAAAGACAACTTTCAGAACAAAATGTGTACCTCAGAAAAAAATTCAAAGTTAAAGTCATATGCTTATGTGTAACGGAAACATTATCAGGCATATACATGGTGTGATTTCTAGAAAACAGATGCAGGCATATGTTAACACTGAAAGATCACCAGGTGAAGATGCCCCTCTACCATGATTTAGATTGCAAATATGCTTTATGCCACTGTAAGATCAATTTCTAA
>NW_007117704.1:0-668 GCF_000164805.1 Carlito syrichta
TCCCACGCCCGGCTAATTTTTGATTTATTGTAGAGATGAGGTATTACTAAGTTGCCCAGGCGGGTCTCGAACCCACGGGCTCAGGCAATCCACTCACCTCAGCCTCCCAAGGCGCTGGATTACAGGCTGAGCTACCAAACCCAGTTATGTGTGTTTTCTAAACTAAAGTATATTCATTAGTATTTGGGGTCTCCTTAGCACCTTCTCTAAGAGGAGACGTTGGCTTAGTGACTTGTGGTTATGTGTAAATGAGAAGCAGAATTATTGGGAAATAGATTCACAAAAGGAAGACCTTACAGTTGCAAAAGTAGCATGCATCAATAACAGTCTACAGTTTTAATTTCTCCATTGTCACCAATAAACATTCACAGAGACTCCTCAGAGTGATTGGCCTGGATTTAACATCTTAGGTTAAACTTGCCTTTGACTTCTGTACCTGGATCCTCAAATTACCCAAAATGTTATCTGTTGATTTCCTGTTTTATTTTTTTTCTTAAATGCAGCAAAGCATGTGGAATTTTTTTAAAGTCTAATGAATTTTGATGAATCAATTACAGTTTATAAAAGTGGAACTTAACAGTAAATGACTCAGGCTCTGGAATTCATGTAGGTGTGCTGGCTTATGGCTGTTATCCCAGCACTTTGGGAGGCTAAGGCAGGAGGATTAC
>NW_007117705.1:0-812 GCF_000164805.1 Carlito syrichta
CTTGAGCATCTCTGCAGATTTGGGTATCCAAGGGCGCCCTGGAACCGAGGGAGGCTACTGTGCCGAGTAGCTATTGGTCTCTAATTTATTGCTCAGACGATCATGTGTCTGATTTTCAGCTGCTGAGTTAATCATGAACAGAACTAAAATACTTATAAAATCCTTAGAGAGATTGTGTTTCACTTTATTAGGATACTGCAGTATTTGGGAATTGTTAATTGGCAGGCCTAGAGGTTATTTGGATCTCGTTTACCGGTTAGCAGGACCTACAACTTGCACCCTCAGGATAAGTAACTGGTGCATCCCTAAGCTGTGCATTTCTCCCAAGGCTTGGAAGGAGGTGATAACTCCTTATCTCAGGTCTCTCTAACTTTCAGCTGTATTTTTAACTTCCTGCTGGCCTTCCTTTTTGTGAGTGTACCATCTTTATCTTTTCTATGAATTTTGCTTATTTCAGTGGGAGAATGAAGTATTGAAACAGTGGTTCTTAGATGCGGTTGTTTGCCAAGGCTGACATTTCAAGAGAAATTGGCTAAACCTGTTTTCAACCTAAGTAATGATGATGGAGGTTGCAGCATCTTCTGAAATGTGAGTAATAAAATTGGACATGGCCTCTTAACAGCATAAGAAAACTTGAATGCAGTTTACCACCATCCTTGAAGGACTTCGAAACTGTGGCTTTTAACTGATTTATTGGGTCTTTTTGCTCTACCCAGCCTCTCTTTTCAGAAATTCAGAGGAGAAATGATGTGTTGCTAAAGTAGATCTCACACACACACACACACACACACACACGCATAGATTTATATAAA
>NW_007117706.1:0-784 GCF_000164805.1 Carlito syrichta
CTACCACTAATTTTGAAGAAGAAATAGAGAAACAAATTACTTCTCAAACCTGCAAAACTTTCCTTAAGTCTTAGACAAGTTATTAGGTTTATTAGAAAGCTAAAGAATCTTAGACAATTTGGTTAAGCTATTAAAAGGACATAAAATACTTCTCTTTGTTGAAAATACAATAAATTCCCATAGCGTTTCACTACTCTGTCCAAGAAAGTCAAGGATTTCATAAGACAGTGGTTGTCAACTTTGACTGTATCCTATACTCACCTCAGTGAGTGGGACACTGACTCTAGCATTTTTAAAATCTTCCTTGGTATTTCCATTCTGTGTACAACATTAACAACCACAAAGAACTTTTAAAAGTGTGGTCTCTGCTCATTGAGTTTCCAGCAGCCATTGAAAAATTCTTCTCAAAACACTTTTGTAAAAACTTATGCTTCACAATCTTTCATAGTAAAATATTTTTGTTGCAGGGCAATGATTCTAAACAAGTGGCACTGTTTACTTCATAGCAACTTGGAAAATCCACTAAACGCTGCCTTCATTGTTTCTCTTTCCCTTGTCTTCTACAAACCCAGTGAATGCTATCTGTGGTCCCTGTCTTCAGGTGGGAGAGACAATCCTAATCAGAGAAAAAAGTGTATCTGGAGATCCAGTAATATTCTTTGATGAGTAGTAGAAGTCAGATTTACTGCAATTAGGTCAGGTATGACAAGGAAGGGCTCATGGTGTTTGAGGAGACTGCATTTTAAGATTCTCAAATTCAAATCCTCTCAAAGCTCAAAAACTG
>NW_007117707.1:0-578 GCF_000164805.1 Carlito syrichta
CTTCTCTATGTCGTTCTTTCTCTGTGGGAAACCCTTTGTGGTAGATTAAGGAAGGAGGGGTGGGAGCACAGGTAACAGAGGATGCCACTCCAAAATGTGAACTTGGCATCAGGGTTGTTCTGAGCTGGAGGCAATTGAGAAGAAACAAGTACAAGAGCTCCTGCCCTCCCCCATATCTGCTTCCCCCATATCTGCTTCCCCCATATCTGCCTCAGAGCAGGACACATAGTTACAAAGGTGTCCCCCTTCCTTCCAGGAAAGACAAAAGTTCATCACTGGAGATGGCATTCGATGCTTATCAGTCCAGAGTCAGTGCCAGAGGAATCTGTGTAACAAATTTTCCAGCTACCTTTAGCTACCATCCCTTTCCCTCAGCTATAGAAGCTAGAAGGGTAGGAGGAAAAATAATAAGGTGAAGGAATGGAGGATGGATGGTGTGTAGATCAATGAATAGATGGGTGATGAACAGGTGGCTGTGTGGATAGATGATGAACAAATGGATAGTTGGCTGGGTGGATGAGTAAGTGGATGGATGGTTGAATGGATGATTGGCTGAGTGCGTGAGTGAGGTGATGGAT
>NW_007117708.1:0-767 GCF_000164805.1 Carlito syrichta
CTATTTGTTATATTTTTAGCCATTTGCTTACATTATTCTGCTTTCTCACTCATCGTCAGAGAAATGTAAATCAAAACCACATCGAGATACCACCTAACCCCTGTAAGAATGGCCATCATTAATAAAACAAACAACAACAGATACTGGTGAGGATGTGGAGAAAAAGGAACGCTTGTACATTGCTGGTGGGAATGCAAACTAGTACAACCTCTTTGTAGACAGTGTGGTGATTTCTGAAAGAACTAGAAATTGACCTTTCATATGACCCAGCAATTCCCCTATTGGGAATATACCCAGAGGAACTAAAATTATTCTACAAAAAAGATACCTGCACATGTGTGTTTGTTGCAGCTCTATTCACAAAAGCAAAAACATGGAACCAACCATGTTGCCCATCGAAGCTGGACTCGATAAAAAAATGTGGTACATATACACAATGGAATATTATGCAGCCATAAAGAAGGGCAAATATATGGACTTTGCAGCATCTGAGACTCAGATACTTCTCTGTAAGAGGATGGTTTGCTCTCTAACTTCAGAATTACTTTGAGGATTATGGGTTATGTATATAAAATGAACATTCTCTTAATGGTTTTTTAAAAGATGTGCCATCTAAAACTCATTGCAATCATTGGTGTTTTTTCTCCAGTTCAAGAGATACAGTGGGAGTGTTACCATCCTTTTTTGGTGTACTATGGATCTCTCTAAAGAGTTTGCATTTTATCAGTCATGTTACCTATGTCCTGTTCTGACCGGAATTATTATTA
>NW_007117709.1:0-746 GCF_000164805.1 Carlito syrichta
GTTCACATGCAGTGTAGAAGCATTTATTTCTTCCCAAATCCTTAACTGCATCTGTTATTGTTTGCTTTATTAATGATGGCCTGTCTTCAAAGGGGTATGTGATATTTCAAAGGGGTTTCATTTACATTTCTTTGATGATGAGTGAGACTGAGAAATTTTCATGTGTCTGCTGGCTGCCCGAGTCTCTTCTTAGGAAAAGTGTCCAATCACGTATTTTGCACACTTTTCAAAGGGAATGCTTGTCTGATTATTCTGAATGTTTGACTTTCTTGTAGATCCTAGATGTTATGACTTTCTACAGATATACAGCTGGAGAATCGTTTTTCCCATTCTGCTAGCTGTATACCTGCTCTTATGATGGTTTCTTTTGTTTTTGCAGAAGTATATTAATTTGATGAGATCCCACTTGTCCTACTTACTTCTTAAGGCATGGGTGTTTAGGGCTCTGAAGAGGAATTAGTTTCTGGTTCCAGTTTCCCTAATGGTGTCTCCTGCGTTTTCTAAGATTATTATAATTTGGTGTTTTATGTTTAGGTCTTTGATCCACTTAGAGTTAATGTGTATGGTGATAGATGGGGGTCCTGTTTCAATCTTGTGCATGTTGTCACACTTTTCCTAGCATCATTTACTGAATATGATCTCCATTACCCATTGGGTCTTGGAGGTTTTTTCAATGATGAGTTAGTTGAGAATTTGAGAATTTCATTTTCTGTTCTGATCCATTGGCCTATGGACGTATACTTGTA
>NW_007117710.1:0-747 GCF_000164805.1 Carlito syrichta
CGTTCTCTGAGGAGGGTGCATGTGTTGAGGTGAGGGGCAGAAAATAACTCATAAAAGTATGGAGGTTAGCAGGGGGGCAAAAGAAGAAATTAAGAGAAAGATAGGTGAAGAAGGAGTGACAGGAGACACAAAAGAAACCTTCAGAAGGGGTTGCATCAGTGACAGCAGGTGTCAGGGTCAGGCACAAAGGCCAGATGTAGGCACCTGTAGTAGAAGATAGTAAGGTCCCCTGGAGCCAAAGGACCAAACTGTGTTTCTGGGGCTCTAGTTTATGAAATTAATTCTTTCAGTTCCCTAAATTCCAATCACCTCACGTGCTTATTTAAAATTCAAATGTTGGACTTATTCCCATGCCTCGTGAATCAGAATATTTCTGGACAAGTTTCAGGAATTTTGACATGTTTTTCAAGAGATTCTGAAGTTTTAGGATGCTAGGATAGTATACGAGCTTTCTGCCTGAATTTTGAAGACCAAGAAATAAAAGGTGGGCTTAGAAAGAGAAAAAAATTCTGGCCTGAGAACTGTGAGTTGGAAAGTAGAAGCAGTCAATAGTAATACATGACAGAGTCAGGTGGATGCCAGGACCCACATTTCACTGGGAACATGCTTCTCTTCTGAAGAAAATACTAGAGTGCATTCAAAGAGACTTTCTGTGAGATGAAGAGAACAATCCACAGGTGCTCAAGTCCTTCAAGCCACAGTTGATGCATTTCAGTCATAAACGTTGACATGTGATGTGTAAGAAGA
>NW_007117711.1:0-373 GCF_000164805.1 Carlito syrichta
ATTAATACTATTTCATTCCAATTCGAGAATATTATGTGGACAAAAAAATTACTACTATATAACTATACAGCTTATATCCTAATAATAATATGATTTTAAATTATGTGAAGCGATTCAGTTAAATATATATGTATATTTCATTGGAAGGGCTTCATAAATATCATATTTGATATGTCATTATATATGAATATTTCATTGTTAATAAAGACCCTCTAAAGTGGTTTCAGATGACAACTTATTATGATACCATAAACACCAAAAAGGGCCAGGTTCAGTGGCTCAACCTGTAATCCCAGCACTTTGGGAGCCTGAGGCAAGTGGATTGCCTGAGTCCATGGGTTCAAACCAACCCAGGCAACTTGGTGAGAGCTTG
>NW_007117712.1:0-455 GCF_000164805.1 Carlito syrichta
CAGGTGGCCTGGTAGCGGCGTAGGTTCTTAGGGATTGGATGTCTGGAAAAGATTTCAATTCTCCCTCATTTATGAAGTTTAGTTTGGCCGGGTAGGTTATTCTTGGTTGAAATTGTTTCTCTTTTAGAACTTTGAAGATAGGGCTCCGGGCTCTCCTGGACTGAAGGGTTTCTGTTGATAAATCTGCTGCTATTCTAATTGATTGTCCCTGGTAGGTAGTCTGGCCTTTTTCTCTTGCTGCCTTTAGGATTTTTCCTTTCATAGTTACTTTGTTTAGGCAAATTATTATGTGTCTGGTTTTTTTTTCTCTCTCTCTCTCTTTCATTTTCTCTCCCCCTTTTCCATCCACCACAGCTTAGATCTGTTTCTCCCCATTTCTTTTTTTTTTTTTTTTTGAGTTGGAGTCTCACTCTGTCGCCCAGACTGGAGTGCAGTGGCCGCTCCCGGCCGCTGAA
>NW_007117713.1:0-824 GCF_000164805.1 Carlito syrichta
CTGAATTTATTGATATGGGTCCACTATGCAGAGATTCTGCATTAATGTTACAGCTCAAGGAGTTAGGAAGGGCACTGACATTTTAGTTGATTGACTGAAACATGGTTCAAAAGATGGTCCACAGTGAGTAAATTGGAAATATCAATTATTCTTAGTTTAATGTAGAAAAAAATAATTCAAATTATTAGGAAGACTAGAATGCTAGGGTGAATCTGTCATTTAAGACTTATTCACCTTCACTGAGAGAATCTAGAAGATAAACACTTCACCAATATTTTGAGAAATAAGTTTTTGAGGAGAGCTCTAACATCTTTGAAAAGCTTTGTGATTGCTCTTCTCTGTAGTGGGAACCTCAGCCAATCATATGGAAAACCTAAATGCAGTGGCAGTGATTAGAGCCTCAGTTGGCAGGGGCCAAAGGCTGTCACTTAATTAATTGCCAAAGGCTTTGTGGGTGTGGTTACCTTAATGGACAGCAGAGTCAGACCAGCAGTCAGAGTAGTCTGACTCCTGCAGACCTATGGCATAAATCAGAGTGTTCCTTCAGTGAAATAGGAAGCCTACTAAACCTTTGTTTGATCTGTACATGCAGAAAAGTTCCAGTAAAGTGAACAAAAGACTAACGTGGGTCATAAGAACAAAGTCATGGAGCCTCAATAAATTCTCAGATGTGAGTCAGTTTACAGACCCAGAATCTCTTCATAAAGAGGAGGCCAGGTACCCTAGAGGAAGGATTCTAGGACGCTAATGAAATGTGTTCTATTAACCTTTCTCCCAGCCTTCCCCATAGGATCCATGACCTTTTACCGGGTGACTATGCATTG
>NW_007117714.1:0-711 GCF_000164805.1 Carlito syrichta
TAGACAAGTCACTTAGAATCTCCTAGCTGAGATTTCTGCCAGCATCAGACTATTTTATCTCTTAGAGGGCATTGGAAATCCAGCCACATACCTCTGCTTGTCAGTTTTGGTCTCTTTGGGTCATGGCAGCAGGGTCTAGGATAGGGTCTGGTTTATAGTAAGCACAACATATGCAGTTTTTAACTCAATTGAATGAATGTTTTGGCTAGGAAGCTTTTAGTTTTGAGGGGTAGAAATCCTAACTCAAACTCTCTTCAAGATGCAGAAATATGCTAGATAACATGATTGAGAAAGCCCTGATGTTTGGCCAAGATCAGATGTGGTTGACTCCATGACTGTGCTTCCTTGGGACCTTCCAACATTGCCTTCCTGCTGGTGCTGACTTCTTCCTCATACAGCATTGGGAAGGCCACAAGAGTCTTAGGGTTTATACTGCACAAAGAAAATTCGGAGGGTGACTCTGTCTTTGAGAGGAGGATATGTCTCTCCCAGAACTCCCATCAAGCTTCTCTTCATGTGTTATGTGACAAAATTGCAACATACTCCATTTGTGAGCCAGGATCTGTGGCCAAGTAATGTCTCTCATGGATGACCCAGGCATGCATTCCCAGGCCAGTCACTCACAAGGACAATGAGATTTCCCTTAGAACATCTGTCTCTGAAGCCAGCAGCATGGTCAGCCCTGCCTGAAGAACATGTTTCACATATTGG
>NW_007117715.1:0-794 GCF_000164805.1 Carlito syrichta
CCGGGATCTGGTCGGTCACGTAGCACGCAGAGCCTAGAGAAAGCAGAGGTTGGTGGTCACGTGGCCTCGAAGAAGCGGTCCGGGGATGATGATGATGATGATATGGCCTTGAGATGCAATTCTTGAGAAAACAAGTGTCAGCCCTCAAACTGCTAGTCACGAGATGTCGTTGAGCACAGAACCCGAGGATGCGACCTTGAGAAAGCAGATATAGGCAGCAAAAGCGGCAAGTGACGGGGTGCTGTCGAGGGAGAGCGGTCAGCTTCACGGGACACCGGAGGCTGACATCCCGTCCGCGAGGTTCACGTAGTGAATTATTGTAACAGGGGCCCTCCCACCTCTTCCCCCGGGGAAGCCTGTCACTCACCTTAGGGGACACCCGGAGGTCGCCTCCATCGGCTGCCTGGCGATGTCTCGGTGTCTCACATCAAGGCTCAGGTGGAATCTGCCGCATGTGTTTCCATCCCGGGCGCCCACATCGCGGGACTCTGTGAAGCAGCCCTGAAGCGCAAGCTGGACTTCAAGTCTGTGACTCACCCTCCCTCAGCTGATTTGGGGATAGGGCCGGTGATGAAACACGCACTCACAAGCACACATCACCTTCTCACACACGCGCATATCCCCAGAACAATGAATTTTGTAGTAGAACATAAATGCCGTATCTTGGGAAATATTTTCACTTCACAATTTGAAACGATAACTCGTTCAATCTTCAATGATTAACCCCTTAGGTTAAATGTGCAGCTTTTTTTCCTCACAACATCGAAAATTCTAGGCCACCCAATCTTTAGTAG
>NW_007117716.1:0-806 GCF_000164805.1 Carlito syrichta
CCTAAGTCATTCAAGGATGCTACAGCTGCAGGGAGTGGTGTGTGTAGGTCCAGGAAGAAGAAAAAGGAATAAATGACACATCAGAAACTAAGGTGGCAACAATAAAACAATGCATGCTCCCACCCAGCTCATGGAATTGTTTACAAGAAGCACACACCTCAATAGTTGTCAGTGTTTGTGACAACTTCTTATCAGTAATCATCTCTAGATATCTAACTGTTACCGAGCAGGGCAAAACGAAATCAACATTTTCCAAATGAAATATATCTCTTTCCCATGAGGGCAGCTAAGTTTTACTCGCCAGCATTGTTTTCATTGGCATCTCATTTCAGGTGTGCAAAATCAGCATTGCAAAATTATCACAAACACTGATTTGCACAGCCCACTGTTTAGAGGTACAAAGTCAGACACCAGCAGGCATCAGTAAATGTTTGCAAATATGTGAATGAACGTATAGGCTAAACAAACAACTCCAGCTTGTACTTACATTTTGTTTCAACCTGGGGCACTAATGAGCTTAGTCAATGAGGAGGAAAAAATAATCAGCGACAGGAAGTGGGGTGTGGATCTTTTCACTTCTTCACAATTTCTAACACCCTCTTACTCGTCCACCAGACACTGCGCTGTTGCCATAATGATCACGTCCCACCCCCACTTAAAAGAGTTTCCTTACTCCGCAAAAAATAATAATCTTTGGGAAAATAAAGAATAATCTTTATCCCTATTTCCCTGACAGAACCCAGTGCAGACACATACGTGCCTACCTGCATTCAAGAGCTTCTAAATAAGACCGCCCTGACATGAGT
>NW_007117717.1:0-573 GCF_000164805.1 Carlito syrichta
TGGGAGGCTGAGGTGAGTGGATTGCCTGAGCCCGCGGGTTCGAGACCCGCCTGGGCAGCGAGACCTCATCTCTACAATAAATCAAAAAATCAGCCGGGCGTGGTAGTGCATGCCTGTAATTCCGGCTACTCGGAAGGCTGAGGCGGAAGGATCGCCTGAGCCAAGCAGGTCGAGGCTGCGGTGACCGGGAGCGGCCACTGCACTCCAGTCTGTGCGACAGAGTGAGACTCCAACTCAAAAAAAAAAAAAAAAATTAGCTGGACGTGGTAGTGCGCGCCTGTAGTTCCAGCTTCTTGGAAGGCTGAGGTGGAAGGATCGCCAAAGCCCAGCAGGTCGAGGCTGCGGTAGCCGGGAGCGGCCACTGCACTCCAGTCTGGGTGACAGAGTGAGACGCCAACTCAAAGAAAAAAAAGTGTCACATCACGGTTACACTTTCCCCACACCAATAGCTGGCAAACATTTACTTCTGTGGTTAAACTCAGTAGTTTTCTCTAGCCAGCTACTTGGTTTTGTTTTTTTTGTTGTTGTTTTTTTTTATTTGGAGTGTCATTCCATCGCCCCAGGCTGGAATGC
>NW_007117718.1:0-747 GCF_000164805.1 Carlito syrichta
GAGCTCACAGAGACTGATCTCCAGTGAAAACCAGGGAGTTACAACACTGCCGTCATCAGTGGGGTAGGAGGGCAACAGAATGCAGCAGGACAAAAAGCACACAAAATTTAAAAACATAAAGTGGCAGAGAGGGACTAAAAACGGTTAAAATTATTTCTTTTAAAGATCAACCTGCAGGCTCCAAATCTGATAGACATGAGGCTTGAGAAAACTAAACAGCCTTTACTAGTTAGCAGCAAAGTATGCTGCTAAAAGGAAGAGAATGTTTGAACAAAGATGGATAAAGGCGCTTTCCTGGAAATGCAAGATAGTAACCAATTCACAACCTTACCCCAAATCCTCTCTTTGTGAAGTCATCAGTTTACAACCCTGCTTGTTAAGCACATCCTGGAGACAGTTTGTTCTTTGAAAATCTGGTTTTGCTAAGTACAATCTTGCAAATTCCAAAGAAAAATGTATAGCCATACAACCTGCCCCCCACCCCCTTACCAAAGCTAACATATAAAACCCCTCTCCTCTTTCTCCGGGTGGCTCAGCCTTGGAGCATTAGCCCACTGAGTAGCACTGATGTTAATGAAATGCTACTTCTGGAGATAGCCTTGGTGTCATGGCCTCTCTGTTTTCCTGCAACATTTCACTCAGTTTTTCGGGACAACCTCCCAAATAACATCCATCCCCCGGTAACAGCACTGCCCTTCACCATTTTGGAGGATTGCAATGGACAGGGTCTTTGTTTTTTTAAGTGGA
>NW_007117719.1:0-610 GCF_000164805.1 Carlito syrichta
CATGAGTTTGTGTTCTCTGTATGGTAGTAGATACAAGGAACTATGAGTAGGTGTGATTACTCCTTGTTTTCAGGCACTTTCAAAGTCACCGGTTGAAGAAAGGAAACCAAGAGTTACAGACAAGACATAGAGCAATGCTCTTCATTTTCAGGTAGACAGAGAGACAGTCAAAACAGATCCAGCATGGCAAAGTTCCCCCAGGCCTGGACTGCTGGTATCCTACATGTGTTTTCATCCGATGAACATGATTTCATGGGTTTGAGCTCTGACAGCTGGGATATGGCAGTACTGTGGTAGAGTAAAATTCCTCTTAAAAGCGGATCATACTTCCTTATTTAAATCATCTTGAGAAAAGACTGCTCCCCAGAAAGGAGATGAGAGTAGGAGAAGAAGGATTTGGACTAGCAGAAAAACAGGTTTTCAGCCTCTGTTTGGCTCAAATGCTCCAAGCATTTCAAGCTTGCTATTGGGGGGAATCCCCTGCCAGGTGGAGCAGTATTTTAAGTCAGTACAGTAGTTCTTGATAAACATCAACTCACCTCACTTAATGAGTAAAATGTTATTAAACACTCCCGCAACAGTGTGTACTTTGTTCTAAGCTTTCTTTACA
>NW_007117720.1:0-675 GCF_000164805.1 Carlito syrichta
GCGGTTTTTCCCCCCTCCTTACTTTTTCCTTCCCTCCACATCACCGTCTTCTTTAATTCTGTTATTCAGGGGTAAAGGGATTGGTTTTACTTCTGTTTGTTCAATCTCCTATTCTTTATGTACGTCCTCTTACTTTGTTCAATTCTGAAGTTGCACTGTAGGTTGGAGGTGGTCCTTTTTGCAGTTTTGAGATGTACTTAAGGGGAGAGCTGTGATTCAAAATCTGTCTGCAGGTCCCGGTATTCGCTGGCAGGCGTGTGGATAATGTGGAACCCACTTCCCACTGCCCTGGAATCTTTCCAGGGCAGTGGGGCTGTAGGTTTACTCCCTGAAATAAAATGTGGTTAGCAGAGGGGAGAGAATGGAGCAGATAGTGGGTTGAAAAGGGGAGTGGAGAGATAGAGGAGTAAAGGGGGAAACAAACCAGTGTGCCACAAATAGAGAGGCCTATACTGAAACAGATAAAAACAATAGACCACCGCTACAGTCGAACCAACTCTCATACAAACAAAAATAAAACATATAGTGATGCTAACATACCAGCTATCCCAACCACCTTATTAGTGTGCTGTTCCTCTATACAAAGACATGGTTCACAGACAGAATAAAAGAGAAGAAAAGGAAAGGGAAAAGAGAAAAAAGGGAACAATACAGTAGGAATAGAATTAAGTCCTT
>NW_007117721.1:0-743 GCF_000164805.1 Carlito syrichta
ACACATTTAAGGTGAGATTCGATGAGATTTGTTCACTTTTTGTGTGTGTATGTTAAGTATGAAGTATGTAAGATTAAGTTGAAGTTCATGGAGTGCATTGTCTGTATAATTTTTTTTTTTTTAATTTGATTTAGCTCTACCACAAGACAGTGGATGTGAGCTAATGTACTGGTCCCCATGATGCACTGTCTGTTTCTGTTTTAAATCCAATAGCTTTCACTAATTGTTACTGTAATTTTTAAAGTCACATTGGTACTACAGCTTTTGACTGATGTTCTTTATGCTGCTGTGGGCTTGACCTTACCCATAAGAAGGCATTGTCTAAAGTGGAGCATTAATAAGACATTGCAGCTGGGCTTGGTGTCTCAGCCTGTAATCCCAGCACTTTGGGAGACCGAGGTGAGTGGATTGCCTGAGCCCGCGGGTTCGACACCCGCCTGGGCAACTTGACAAGACCTCATCTCTACAAAAAATAAAAAATTAGCCAGGCGTGGTAGTGCGCACCTGTAGTTCCAGCTACTTGGAAGGCTGAGGCAGAAGGATCGCTAGAGCCCAGCAGGTCGAGGCTGCAGTGGCCGGGAGCGGCCACTGCACTTCAGTCTGGGCAACAGAGTGAGACTCCAACTCAAAAAAAATAATAACTAAGACATTGCAGCAATCTTACTGAGTAGTATAAGTAATACAGAGAAGCGCATGACTGTTATGGTTCTTTGAAAATGCTCCTGACTTTCTCTTCAATAACA
>NW_007117722.1:0-754 GCF_000164805.1 Carlito syrichta
ATCCTGGGCTCCAAGCAACTACGTGCCCTGCATTTACGCAGCAGACATAAATTCCTTAACTTTCTTCCTCAGTGGGAGTTCTCTCAAAAAGGATATTTAGCCCAGTCAAGGAGATGTATCTCTTTACTAATCCAGGGAGCACCTAGAGCATCCACAAAAGTTCATCGAGTTCAAAAAGGTCAAGCTCTCTCTTTGGATATGTTATATTATAGTCATTACTTTCCCGTGGTTTCTCCTTTAAGTAATATTCTTAGACTCCACTGAGTCCTGACCTCCCACCTATGATTGCTGGTTCCCAAGTTATCACATTAAGAGTAATAGCACAGTCAGACAAAATAGTGGTCACCTGAGTGACCAAACCTCCAGAATAAGAAATAGAAAAAAAAAAAAGGAAGAGATCCCAAACCATTTCCACCCACCAACTCTTGATACGTGGGTTCAGAGGTGGTCAACATTGGAACAAGGGCAAGCACTCATGAACTCTAATTACTATACCACAGAATATGCCTCCCAGAAATATTTCAACATTACCATTAACTCATGTTTATAACCTTATTTCACTGATGTTTCCTCATCTTGCTCAGTAAAGCAACATTTAAATGCAAATCTAACCATATCACTCTTCACTGCTTAAAGTACTTTGAAAGGCTTCTGATGAAACCACAAGTTCAATTTCCTACGAGTCCCTTCATCTCCCATGGTGTTTTCACCTTGAACTGTATCCACCCACCATATTAAAGACTTAGAGATTTCC
>NW_007117723.1:0-306 GCF_000164805.1 Carlito syrichta
ATACTACCAAATATAACATTTATCTATAAAACTATAGCATAACTAATTTTTCATAGTTAATTTTGTAATTATATATATCAATGTTAGCTACATTTATATCACAAATTCTAGTGTTATTCAAAATATGGTATTATAAAAAAAGACTTTTTGAACTGTTACACAAGATATAAAAAAGTTACCACATACTACAGTCAAGTCATTTATACATGGCATTTTTGTCTTCTCTAGTTCGCTTTGTCTACTTTTATATGCTCTATAAGCTATCCTGCATGTATTGTCAGAAGTACGTGTTTCTATTCTCATATT
>NW_007117724.1:0-799 GCF_000164805.1 Carlito syrichta
TCAGTGTATCCTTAGTAATACCCACGGTGCAATTTACTTGGCATCCCATTTTATTCCAAAGCAGAACATATAATGCACACACTTTGGCAGACAGAAGTGCATGTTACATTTTCATTTCATGGCACCTGGTTTCTTGTAGTGCAAATCAAGAAGTGATCTATCATATTTTCCTGAACTAATGACAAAGTAAATATAATACTTTAGAATTTGCATAAATCTTGGAGATTTTTTTCATTTGTCATATATACAGAGACTGAATCTTGAAGAAACTAATTTGTCACAGAAATTAAATAGGGTGAGAATTTAAGTTTCCTGTTTTTGTGTGGGCTCTTTATTCTAAAGCACAGTGGATTAGAGTTACATTTTTCAGCCTCTAAGTTTTATCTTACTGAAAAAAATAAAAACAATTACAAATGCATGCATGTATTTATTTACACAAAAAAATTTATGTACATAGCATTATTAATTTGTATTGGACATTACTTTAGGTGACTCTACTAAAAGCCAGAAATAGTTTAGACTGAGATAGGTCCTACCTTTGAGAATTTGCTAGAGTCAAAGAGATCCCTTCTAAAATGACTCAATAATCACTAAAATGACTCTTCTCCAAAGACAATGCTAAGGCAAGGCTCCAGTATATATCTTAATCTAGGTTATTACTGAATGTAAGTCATGTGATGGCATCTAATGAAAAATTTTCATTGAAAAAAATCAGTGTTAACAACTGAAACAAGAGAGCTGTAATGGGTTCGGCTATGTTTTTCTGGGCCTAGATTGTGTTCCTATAATATGCAGAGAA
>NW_007117725.1:0-794 GCF_000164805.1 Carlito syrichta
CATCACCTGGAGAACTGGCCATATACATGACCTGGCTCTATCCTCTTCCTGAGGCCTTTACTCCTGGATTGGCCTCCTTCTCTCCCAGCTAGGTTCTAGTAGTCTGAATTCAGTTTTCCATCTAAGACTGAAAAGTCTTTTGGCTAAAGCCAAGTAGCTCTTAAGCTGATGCTAAAGCATCAGAAAACAGTCTTCTTTATCCTACTACAGCATACTCATAACTGGGACCTGTGATTGGTCAAGTTTTTCTTCCACAGCCACTGGATGCTAGAGTCCAGCATCTTAACTTGAGAAGCAAAGGCATAATGGGCAATCTACTCTTTGTTTCTGTCCCTGTCCTCTCTTCTACTCCCCTGAATGGCTGCAGACTTGATTTGGTAAGAATATACCTTGTCATGTGTTCCCTTTTCTTCAATTCACTACTATCTTTCCTCTTTTGAACCAAAATTGAGCTGGGTGCTATGAGGCAACACAGTCCCACTGACTGGTTCAGTTCCTCTGAATAACAACGTGAGGAAGCTTTCCACAGGAGCAAGGAGGATTTGTTAAGGCCACTAAATGTTACAAAGGACGGTTGGAGATGCGCTCCCGGTGCCAACACCAAGACAAAAGGCAAGGAATGAAATCACCATTAACAGCAAGGGATCCTGATGAAAGAGATGCTGAGATGGTAACCCTTCACTCGATCCACATCCTCCGAGCCAAGTCATGGCCCACTGCATAGGACAGTGGGTATGTGACTTCTACCTTTGAGCCTCTCTCTTCCACACCGAAAGGCACATTTCATAAACTCC
>NW_007117726.1:0-750 GCF_000164805.1 Carlito syrichta
ACCTTTTGCTAAATACAAGTACTACTTGCAAATATAATCCACCAAACAAATTAACTGAGTAGCTATGGCTATTTATAACAAGTGTTTCAGGTTTTTTTCTTTGAAAAATGTCAACAAAATTGTGGCTGTTTCATGGTAAAACCTTGTGGTAATGCATGTTCATTTATTTCCCAAATATTCACGACCCTGATATATGGTCAGTACTGAATATGTAATGACTAATGAAACAGACCCAATCCCTGTCATCATGTAAGTTATAGTCTAGTTGTGAACCCAGATGCTAATCACTTAAACTAAGTTGTCAGCCGGGCTCAATGACTCAGCCTGTAATCCCAGCACTTTGGGAGGCTGAGGTGAGTGGATTGCCTTACCCCGCGGGTTCGAGACCCACCTCATCTCTACAATAAAATCAAAAACTAGCTGGGCGTGGTGGCGTGCACCTTTAGTTCCAGCTACTTGAAAGGCTGAGGTGGAAGGATGCCTGGAGTCCAGCAGGTCGAGGCTGCAGTGGCCGGAAGTGGTCACTGCACTCCAGTCTGGGTGACAGAGTGAGACTCCAACCCAAAAACAAAAAACACAACAAAAAAACTAAGTTGTAGCCGGGCTTGGTGGCTCATCCTGTAATCCCGCGCCTTTGGGAGGCTGAGGTGAGTGGATTGCCTGAGACCGTGGGTTCGAGACTCACCTGGGCAGCGAGACCTCATCTCTACATAAATCAAAAAATCAGCTGGGCGTGTCAGCGCATGCCTG
>NW_007117727.1:0-809 GCF_000164805.1 Carlito syrichta
GATCAGTGGTGATGTGTAGTATGCAAAAGGACTGGACTTACAGATAATAACTAGGGAAATACAAAAGTCTTTAAGGTTAATAATAACTTTCTTTTAGCCCAACTGTGATTTTTTAACCAACAGGAACAACAAGTTATTTTCAAGGATAGTCATGAAAATGACAATACAAAGAAAAATGTTCTCAAAACTATTCTTGCACTGAAATATCATTAAATCCAACCAAATTAGCAGCCTGTGGGTAATGTCTTTACTTCTTCTGCATCAGAATAATGTCAAATACAGGTGTTTCTTTCTTTAAAAAATTTAATGCTGTAATGTAGTGCCTAGGTTTTAGTCAAACCCTACCACATACTAGTTCTCTGCTTGAGTTGATTACTTGACATCTAGTTCTTAAGAGATTTACAAGCTCTAAAAACTGAAAAGATTATAGTTCTCACCCTAGTTTCATGCAATATAGTTCCAAATGAAACCAATCTAAACCTTAATATAAGTGAAGACATCCAATAAAATTTTAATTATTTCATTATAATCACATTGATTCTTTGTGAAAAATATCAAATTTTAATTTATTTCTTTAGGAAGGACTTTTTTTGTTCTGTGTTTTGATTTAATTTGGCCTATCTCTAAAACAATTCAGCATTCTTTAATGTGCTATAAGACTCAAGTAAATTCATTATAAAATGAGTAATAGAGTATTTATATCTTCAGTGTGGTTCTTATTACATCATGTGCATTCAAAAAGTGTTAGCTATCATTAATTTACTATTATTGTTATCATCTTAATTATTATGTCACCTTGAAGTTATCAT
>NW_007117728.1:0-723 GCF_000164805.1 Carlito syrichta
ACCCTATCTTGAAGGGAAGTGGTGGAAGACTATATCCACGTATACTTCTTGATCTTCAGGGAAAAGCTGAAAGTTTCACCATGGCGTAATCATGATAGTTTTGTGTGTTCCTATGTGGCCTTTATCAGGTGAAGGAGGTTGTCTTCTATTCTGAGTTACATTTTAGTGTTTGTATCATGAATCAGTGTGAATTTTTCTCAAATCCCTTCGACCTCAATAAAGAAGGTTGTATGTGGCTACTTTTATACTGCTAGTGCGGAATTTTCCTTTGTTGAGTTTTGTTGAAATGACATTTACGTTTTGTACGTTGTGCTACACATGTTTCCCAGAAATCAATCCCACTTGGCATGGTTTCTAATTGAATTCATTTTACTATACGTGGCTGAGGATTGGTGTCCGAAATGCCGATGAATGCCTTCCAATGAATAATTGAAGAAAAAGCCTAGAGATTCCACACCTGCACCAACAGTATGGGAGCTCGGTGGACATCCGCTCGGAGAACAATCCTAGCCCATGATAGCTGCTGCTTTCCAAAAGCTCTTGAAAGTCTCTGGAAGTTGTCCTAAGTTAGGCATCCAAGCCACCACACAGGTTTGGTCTCCGAGAGAGCATTGAGAGTAGGTGGCACACGGCCATGACCTATCCCCACCCCGAGCTGTACATGACGAAAGGTCTGCTTGGTTGAGTGTGGCCGAGAAGATGATGCTGTGTCTCCCCTCAGCC
>NW_007117729.1:0-711 GCF_000164805.1 Carlito syrichta
TAAAGTCCTTTCCCAAAGTCTCAGGATATAAAATAAATGTGCAAAAGACAATCGCATTTGTTTACACCAATAATAAACAAACAGAAACCCAAATAAAAACCACAATTCCATTCACTGTAGCCACAAAAAAAAATCTTCCTAACCAGAGACGTGAAAGACCTTTACAATGAAAACTACAAAACACTGCTCAAAGAAATCAAAGATGACACAAACAAGTGGAAAAATATCCCATGCTCATGGATTGGAAGAATCAATATTGTGAAGATGTCCATCCTATCTAAGGCAATCCATAAATTTAATGCAATACTCATCAAATTACCAGCAACATTTCTTCTCAGACCTAGAAAAAACAACACAGGAATTCATATAGAAACACAAGCGACCAAGAATAGCCAGAACAATCCTCAGCAAAATAAAAACAAAGCAGGTGGTATCACATTACCAGACTTCAAACTTTACTATAAAGCTACAATAATCAAAACAGCTTGGTATTGGTACAGGAACAGGCATATAGACCAATGGAATAGAATTGAGTTTCCAGAAGCAAAACCTCAATTTCTCAACCAACCCATCTTCGACAAAGCCTTCACCACTTACCACTGGGGAGAGGAGAACCTATTCAGTAAATGGTGCTGGAAAAACTGGCTGACCACATACAGAAGATTGAAACAGGATCCCTATCTATCCCCATACACAAAATTAACTCTAATG
>NW_007117730.1:0-572 GCF_000164805.1 Carlito syrichta
GGAGGCTGAGGTGAGTGGATTGCCTGAGCCCGCGGGTTCGAGACCCACTTGGGCAGCAAGACCTCATCTCTACAATAAATCAAAAAATCAGCCGGGCGTGGTCACGCATGCCTGTAGTTCTGGCTACTCAGAAGACTGAAGCGGAAGGAGCCTGGCAGGTCGAGGCTGCGGTGGCCTGGAGTGGCCACTGCATTCCAGCCTGGGCGACAGAGTGAGACTCCAACTCAAAAAATATGAATATATTACTCAGATAAAAGATTAATGCTGGTGAGGCTGTGTATATAAAATGACCCTTGATATTAATTGATATTTTTTATTGCCTACAAAACGAGACTTATCATGAACTCTATTAAATTTGTTTTTAGGTGATGCACCGCTATTGAGTGATAAGACTGACACCTCTCCACGATGGTAAGGGACCCGATGTGTTCGCCCTCTGTGAAAAACTTAAAATGCACAATTACAGAGAAAGGGGACTCTAAATTAATGTCCTATGCTTATGAAAAAGGAAAAGTAAAAATCTATATACGTACAACTACACTTGATAGAAAAAGGGTTTCAAAGAATGAAAA
>NW_007117731.1:0-721 GCF_000164805.1 Carlito syrichta
CCAGGCTCAGGCTATCCTTCTTCTTCAGCCTTCCCAGTAGCCAGAACTACCGGCTTATGCTACCACACCCCGCTCGTTTCTTGATTTATTGTAGAGACAGGTCTCTCCAAGTTGTCCAATTGGGTCTCGAACCCACAGGCTCAGGGATTACACTCACCCCAGCCTCCCAAAGTACTGGGCTTACAGGCTGAGCCTGGCCTGGTTATACACTTTAAACAAGAACAAAATAAACATATATTAAATTATAAGACTAAAAAAATTAACTCACAAAATGTTAAATGCATCTTCTTCACGACTGTCAAAGGAGAGAAGACTCTGCTGGGACTTAGTTGCACACAAAAATCAGTGTATTTGTTAGGATGTCTTTGCTTACAAGGAAGAGAAATCTGATTCAAATGGGCTTGAACAATACTTATCACCTCACACTTCTGGAACTCCATGGGTAGGTTGGGCTCTAGGCGTAGGACAATCAGGAGCTAGGGCTCTTCTCCTGGGCCCTTCCCTTCTTGGTTTCCGATTGACCCTCACCTTGTTACAGGATGGTTGTCAATAGAAACTGTGCCAAACAAATAGACAATGCTTTTTCTTTTTCTTTTTGCTTTCTTTTTTTTTGAGTTGGAATGTCACTCTGTCGCCCAGACTGGAGTGCAGTGGCCGCTTCCACCCACTGCAGCCTCGACCACTGGGCTGCGGCGATCCTTCTGTCTCAGCCTTCCAAGTA
>NW_007117732.1:0-743 GCF_000164805.1 Carlito syrichta
GTTTGTTTGCTACTAAGACCACTAGATGGTAACTTTTAAAAGATATGTATGTGAAAGAATTTCCTTTGTCTTGCCCCTTCATGAATGGTATAAAAGCTCTGTGTTAACTAACATTAGATTGTCATCTGTTCAAGAGGCAGGTGTCTGTGTATATGATCTTCGTCTGTCACCTATCCATCTCTCCTTCAGGATATCTCATGACCCTTGAGGGGCGCGTCCCCGCAATATTGTAGTCAAATAAATTCTATTTTATCAAACTATTTAGATATCTCTAAAGTGTTTATTGTTTACCAAATTTCAGTACTCTTATTCATTCAAAATTATCGCCTCTCCATATTTTGCTTTCATACACTAGTGTTTGCATTTTTGTATCTATGGAGCTTGGGAAGAGAAACTTGAGGATGTGGGGGTTGGAAATGTTTCTAGTAGGCTTTTATTCATTTGTTCCAAGCCTGAGGCATGAAGACGCTCAGGCAGAGTATGGTTGAAGAAAAAGCAGAGACTTGGGAGCTGGAAACCTGCAGTTAAGTCCCATTTATGGAGTCTACTTGTAGGACTTCTGACATTTCATTCACTGTCTTTGCACCCTGTTTCTTCATCTTTCAAATGTGAATATTATGTTTTATGTTTTACACTGAATTATAAGGGTGTCAATGTGATTAGCTAAAAATGATTTGTAACCCATAATCAGTATATGAATATCCCCTATGAATGCATGTAAAAAATATTTTAAGCTGTCCCCC
>NW_007117733.1:0-789 GCF_000164805.1 Carlito syrichta
TCGTATGGTATAGCTTCTTATATCTCATTACTTTTAAACTATAATTGTTATATTAATGTGTGTTTCTTATAGACATTATAGAGTTGTGTATATTTTTAAAAAACAGTGTTAATTAATAATCTCTGTATTATAATTCGTGCATATAGGTTGTTCTCATTTTCAATTGGTATATTTAGATAAATATCAACCATTTTTGTGTCTGTTTCTATTTGTTGTCAAAAGTCTCTTTGTCTGCTTTCTGTGGATTTAATTGAGCATTTTAAACTAATAAGAACAGATGCAACATTTAGTCTTAGCCAAAAGGCTAAGAAACAATAACTGAGCACTTTTAATCATTTTTAAACAATTATATTATTTATGTATAAATTATATTTTTTTAAAAAATTGCAACATCCTTAGCATTTACATTTTGAATTTTTCTTTTTTTTGTATTGAAAATATAGTTTATTTGGAAAGTAAATTGGAAAGAAAAACAGAGAAAGAGAGATTTACCTCCCCAAGATAGTGGAGGGGACCAAAACTTAGGAAACAGCAGTGACAGCTCAAAGTGCCATGCAGCTGGGCCAGCAAAGCAATGACCTACATTTGCAACTAACCTAATTTTATCTTCAAATGACACTATCCCACTTCATGAGTAGTGCAAATATCATATGATGAAATTCTCAATTCCTTCTTCACATTTACTCTAGTAGCACTATCAATCCAATAACTTATTCATATGTTATAATAACACCTTGCATTTATTTTTAGGCATTTTTGATCAGTTATCTTTTAGATACTTTAAAATTA
>NW_007117734.1:0-827 GCF_000164805.1 Carlito syrichta
GTCCAAGAATAGCCGGAACAATCCTCAGCAAAAAAAAAACCAAGAAACAAAAAACAGGGGGTATCACAATACCAGATTTCAAACTTTACTATAAAGCTACAATCATCAAAACAGCTTGGTATTGGTACAGGAACAGGCATATAGATCAATGGAACAGAATTGAGATTCCAGAAGCAAAACCTCAATTTCTCAACCAACTCATCTTCGACAAAGCCCCCACCACCTACCAATGGGGAGAGGAGAACCTATTCAGTAAATGGTGCTGGGAAAATTGGCTGACCACATGCAGAAGTTTGAAACAGGATCCCTATCTATCCCCATGCACAAATGTTAACTCCCAATGGATCAGAGACCTAAATGTAAAACCTCAAACCATAAGAACCTTAGAAAAGGAAGGAAATACTCTCATGGAAATCGGAACCTGCATCCAATTCCTGTACAAAACCCGAAACCCACAGGACTTAATAGAGAAGATAGACAAATGGGACCTTATTAAACTGACAAGCTTCTGCAAAGCCAAAGAAACCATCAAGAGAGCAGGGAGACAGCCTACAGACTGGGAAAAAGTATTTGCCAACTCTAGGTCTGACAAAGGCTTAACATCCTGGATCTACAAGGAACTGAAATGTACTGAAAAGAAGAAACAAACAATCCCATTATAAAATGGGCAAAAGATATGAACAGTCACTTCACAAAGAGACATTCGAGCAGTCAACAACACATGAAGAAATGCTCATCCTCACTAATCATCAGGAGATGCAAATCAAAACCACACTGAGATACCACCTAACTCCAGTCAGAATGGCAATTATCAACAACTCAAAAAA
>NW_007117735.1:0-825 GCF_000164805.1 Carlito syrichta
AAATACTTCCAAATCACATTGTAGCAGGAAAAATTAGAGAGATCGGGACACCAAGACTATTATAGGAAGTGGCACTTTATTATGCTGGCTAGCACAGCAGACCCGAGAATTTCATGCATTCAAATCAAGCTCGAGCACCCCAGAACAGGAGATGTGGGGTCTTATACCATCGTTTAGGTAAGGGAGGGGGGGTCGTGTTGAGTGATTACATACTTCCTTTGGAAGCTTACAAGGTTGTACTCAGCAAAATCAGATTTCTCAAAGAACAAATGGTTTCCAGGAACTGCAGGTTTGTAAACTGTCAACTTCAGAAGGGGGGTTTTAGATCAGACTCTTTTCCATTTCTATGAAATAGCCAGTCTTTGGGCCATTTGGCCTTTCTTAAACAAAACCTGCCCAGGGACCTGGCAGGTCTTTAAAGTTGCAACTTGCCTTTCAAAAGGAAATACCTTTAACTGCTATCAACATTTCCTTCTTGCCACTGCGCTAGTGGCAGCCCAGGTGAGGCCAACTGCTGATCCTGAATCAGCCACATGTGTTTCTGTGTTTATTCACTCAATCACACATGAAATATATTTGAGCATATGCTGCCTCCTGCCACAACATATCTGATTTGTGTCTAGAATACTCAAAACAAATAATCTCAAAACTCAGCAGTAAGAAAACAAATGACAGTTGAGCATGGTGGTTCAAGCCTGTCATCCCAGGACTTTGGGAGACCAAGGTGAAAAGGACTGTCTGAGCCCAGGGTTTCAAGCCCTGTGGAGTTCCAGCCTCTGCTGAACAGGGTCTGAGTGAGGGGAGGGAATGAGAAAGGAAAGACAA
>NW_007117736.1:0-815 GCF_000164805.1 Carlito syrichta
CATGCTAATGGTTCTGAGTATCAGGCCACAGACAGAGATAAGGCACAGAGAGGGAAGCTTCAGCAGCTGGAATCATCTAGAGTTGTCTTCATTCACTTGTCTGGCATCTAGGCTGGAATCACTCAAAGTATAAAATGGAGCACGAGTATGTATTCTCTCTTTGTGTCTTGGGCTTCCCACAGCATTACAAACAACTGTGTCCCAATAGCATGAACCCAAGAAAAACCATTCCAAGAATAAGCATTCCAAGATAGCCAGGTGCAAGACACATGTTTTAACTATCTTTAGAGACATCACAAGTCCACTGAGATTTCTGTGGGAGGGAAGATAGAACACACTTAGAGATGAAAAATGTTTTAAAGAATTTGTGGAGGCCATTTTATTAAAACGACCACCGTTCCTATTCATAGCATAAATTAAACATGCTGATCTCTGACAGTGCTTGCTAGAATCACTGCTAGGAAGTATTCTGCAACTCTGTGGTTACAAAAACTTGGACCAAGACAGTCTAGAAATTGTGAATTCTGATTCTGAGCTAGTTAAGAGTGACTTCAAGTGACTTTAGAAAGGAAGTTGTTAACTCTATAAATTCCTATGCTTTAGATTTTTTTCAGTTAATAGATTTTTTCCAACTGGAATTTTAAGCAGTGAAAATGATTCATTTACATTACATGACTGTAGGTGGGCTCTTTGCTAGCATCCACCACATGTACTTCTATAAATAATCTGTAAGAAACTAAGTACTGCACTCTGAATTTCACTATGGATTTAATGTTCACCATGTTAGATGCCAAATATTTTGCTAAAACATGAAA
>NW_007117737.1:0-833 GCF_000164805.1 Carlito syrichta
TGAGGAGAGACATACCTTGTACTTACTCCCACCTTCATGCTCTGAAATCATATTGATATTATCCTTACTCCTGGGAGAGAAAAACCAAAATTGTTTGCTATCATTCTGTATAATTAAAAGCAGAGGGAGGGAAGGAGGGAGGAAGGAAAAAGAAAGAAGGAAGGAAGGCAAGGAAGGAGGAAAAATAACCTATGTATTGGACACTAAGTAAAGTTGTCTCTGGCATACTGACTTAGGCAAGAGTCACCCTATGCTGAATTAGAAAGAATTGCTAATCATTATGTTTTCTTAAACATAAATCAGGAAACCCCTGAGAGATTCTTAATCTTTGCCTGACTATATGTGCAGCTGTAACTAATGACTGTTTGTAAAAGACCTTGAAGATGAAAATCACTTTAATTGGAGCAACTCTCAATTCAGAAGAAGATAAGCTAAAGTGAATGGGAATATTAGAACATGAATGGGTTATTTTAAACACAAGCAACAGGACTTTAAATGTAATTTCTTCACTTTTCTTGAAATTTCAGTTAAAGTTTCAAGGATACAATCAATATTAAGTTTAAATAGAGACACAAACACATACTGGGGACAAAAAAAATCACGGGTATTCAAATAGGAAAAGAGAAAGTCAACTTATCTCTCTTTGCTGATGACATGATTCTATATCTCAAAAATCCAAGAGGATCTGTCATAAACCTCCTTACACTGAAAAGGATTTTGGCAAAATCTCCAGGGGGAAAACAAATGTGCAAAAGACAATCACATTCTTATACACTAAAAACAAATGGGCAGAGACCAAATAAAAGCACAATCCCATTTACATAGCCATGAAA
>NW_007117738.1:0-670 GCF_000164805.1 Carlito syrichta
CCGCCAAGTGCTTCCCACATGGAGAGCCACTGCCAAGCCCATTGAGCAAAGTACTGGGAGAAGTGTGCCAAGGATTCCTGGTGCAGGCTTCCGGGGAGAGTCGCACATGCCTCTGTGCATGCATAGACATACACACACACATACACACACAAACACACACACACAGACACACACACACTCGGTTCAGGGGCGAATCCACTCCCACAGAATAAAAAAGAGCAAGAACCTGGCGAGCAGGTGGTGGCTGGGACAGGAAGAGGTCATCACTTTCGCCATAGGCTGCTGCCAGGAGAGCAGTGTGGTTGCTGGGTTGGGGGAGATACCTACCAGAAAGGCAGTGTCCACCCAGGTGTGATCCCTCTTCATCTTAACTTTCATGTTTGCATCTCATTGATGTTTCTGATGATGATGTGGTGAATTCCAGGGGTTCCTTTGTGTTCCGCTCAGGTCTAATGAGCCAGTAACCCTGTGACCCACACTCCCTTGGTGGAGGTGGGGGGTCATGGGTGGTGTTGCCATTGGGCTGGAGGAAACAGCCAGGCAGTGGGGTGGAGCTGGTGGGAGCAGCAGCAGAATGGGATCCCTGGCCACCACTCAGACAGCTCACCAGTTGCTCAGCTCCGCCTTCTCACAATACAATTTAATATCATGGAAAATGGAAGCCACATGT
>NW_007117739.1:0-407 GCF_000164805.1 Carlito syrichta
CTTGCAAGGGTTCTCTGTTCTCTTGTGCTTGGTCACATCACTGAAGAGATGAGGGAAGTTTACTTGAATAATTTTACGGAATGTTTGTTCCAGGGTGGTCTCTGTCTCTCTTTCTGCCTCAGAGAGTCCAATTACTCTTATGTTCAGTCTTTTGAAATAATTGCTCATTTCTTGAAAGTTTTGTTCTGTCTTTTTAAGCTTATTTGTATGTTTTTGACAGTTTGGGTTAGTTCTATATTTTGGTCTTCAAGCTCTGAGATTCTTTCTTTTGCTTGGCTAACTCTGTTTTCCATGCTTATCAGTTTGTTATTTATTTCTTTTTTTTTGTTTTTGTTTTTTTTTTTTTTGAGTTGGAGTCTCACACTGTCGCCCAGACTGGAGTGCAGTGGCTGCTCCCAGCCACCGCA
>NW_007117740.1:0-780 GCF_000164805.1 Carlito syrichta
ACTTCCTGGAGTGGCATATAAAGTGAACATTGAGTGAGAAAAAAAACTAAAATAGGTAAAAGGGAGATGAATGGAGGTGTACTGAAGTGTGCAAGTTGGGTAAATGCAATTCCCAATGTCAAACCAAAGCAAAATGACTAGATCATCTTTCAGGCACAAACATACACATATGCACATATTCACACATATACAACATCTTTACAACCCATATAATATACTCTGGCTGCACTATAAAAATTACTTCTGAAACCAAGAAATAGATTTTTTTGCAGATAAAATATTCACCCAACACTATTCAGAAAAAAAAGTAAAAGAAAAAGAGAGGGAAGTAGGAAGGGAAGGATAAGAAAGAAAGATAGAAAGAAAGAAAGTAAAACAGCATAACGACACTAAAAACAGGGTTTTAGTGATGTAGGAATTGATTTGTTTACTCTTAAAAGTAAAACCTTACTTTGAGTCTTCCCTTAAGCAAGCAGGAAAACACAGTGTAATTCATGGAATGAACAACAGCCTAGCATTTGTAATAGGACCACATAAAATTGAAGTTAGTCCCTAGAGGGTAAAGGAAGTATTTAAATTTCTGTTTGAAAGGATTAATCTCCCAAAGTCCTTTATCAGTGCGAGCAGCATTTTGACAGATTCTCCTGGATTTTCAAGGTATAGGATCATATCATCAGCAAAGAGGGATAACTTGACTTTCTCTTTTCCTATTTGAATACCCCTGATTTCCTTCTCTTGTCTAATTGCCTGAGTGAGAACTTCCAACACAATATTGAACAA
>NW_007117741.1:0-733 GCF_000164805.1 Carlito syrichta
GTGGTTTTGATTTGCATTTCTCTAATGATGAGTGAGACTGAGCACAAATTCATGTGTCTGTTGGTCACCCCCATATCTTCTATGAGAAGTGTCTATTCATGTGTTTTGCCCACTTTTTAAAGGGGCTGTTTGTTTTTTTCCTTTCTGTGTATTTGAGTTCCTTGTAGAACCTAGATGTTAGGCCTTTGTCAGATATATATTTGACAAATATTTTTTCCAATTCTGTGGGCTGTTTCCCTGTTTTCTTGATGGCTTCTTTGGCTTTGCAGAAGCTTGTCAGTTTAATGAGGCCCACTTGTCTATCTTATCTCTTATGGCCTGGGCACTTTGGGTTTTGGTCAGGAATCTGTTGCCAGTTCCAACTTCCATAAGACTGATTCCTGCATTTTCTTGCATTCTTACAGTTTAAGGATTTACATTTAAGTCTTTGATCCATTTAGAGTAAATTTTTGTGTGTAGCGATAGGTAGGGGTCCTGTTTTAATCTTTTGCATGTGTTTAGTCAGTTTTCCCAACACCATTTACTGAACAGGTTCTCCTCTCCCCAGTGGTTGATATTGGAGGCTTTGTTGCAAATGAGTTGGTTGAGGAATTAAGGCTTTGCTTCCTCCAGATTCTTTATCCTGTTCCATTGGTCTATGTGCCTGTTCTTGTACCAATACCAGGCAGTTTTGATTACTGTAGCCTTATAGTGAAGTTTGAAGTCCGGAAGTGTGATAACCCTGCTTTTGTTT
>NW_007117742.1:0-488 GCF_000164805.1 Carlito syrichta
TGGATGATTTTTGAGATGTATTGCTGAATCCGGTTTGCTAGGATCTTGTTGAGAATTTTAGCATCTATGTTCATCAAAGATATTGGCCTGTAGTTCTCTTTCTTTGTTGGATCTTTACCTGGCTTGGGTATCAATGTGATGTTGGCTTCGTAAAATGATTTGGGGAGAGTTCCATCTTTTTCAATCGCCTGGAATACCTTCAGTAGGATTGGTATCAGCTCCTCCTTAAATATCTTGTAGAATTCTTCTGGAAAGCCATCTGGACCAGGGCTTTTTTTTGTAGGAAGTTTTCTTATTACGTGGTCGATTTCCTTGATTGTTATTTGTTTATTTAGGGTCTCAATTTCTTCTTGTTCCAACCTAGGTAGGTTGTGTGATGTCAGAAAGTCTTCCATTTCCTTCTGGTTTTCAAGTTTGTTTCCATACAAGTGTACGTAGTAGTCTCTAATGATCTTTTTGTATTTCTTCAGGGTCAGATGTGACTTCCC
>NW_007117743.1:0-537 GCF_000164805.1 Carlito syrichta
CATCTTTGATTTCTTTGAGCAGTGTTTTGCAGTTTTTCATTGCAAAGGTCTTTCACGTCTCTTATCAGGAAGATGTCAAGGTATTTCATTTTTTTGTGGCTATTGTGAATGGGATTGTGCTTTTTATTTGGGTTTTTGTTTGTTTATTGTTGGTGTAAAGAAATGTGATTGTCTTTTGCACATTTGTTTTATACCCTGAGGCTTTTCCCAAGTCTTTTATCAGTGCAAGGAGGGTTTTGACAGATTCTCTTGGGTTTTCAAGGTACACAATCATGTCATCTGCAAAGAGAGATAACTTGACTTCCTCTTTTCCTTTTTGGATACCCCTGATTACCTTCTCTTTTCTGATTGCTCTAACCAGGACTTCCAAAACTATAGTGAACAGGAGGGGTGAGAGTGGGCATCCTTGTCTTGTTACAGTTTTCAGGGGAGATGGTTCCAATTTTTGTTTGTTTAGGAATATGCTGACTGTGGGTGTCTCATAAATGGCTTTTTACTATTTTGAGGTATGTTCCATGCATGCCTAGATGTTTGGGA
>NW_007117744.1:0-778 GCF_000164805.1 Carlito syrichta
CATGACTGTGGAGTATTCCATTGTGTGTATGTACCACATTTGTTTTAAACTTGATAAGTTTGCATTTATTTCAAAATTTTACCAAGGATCTGGAACATTTAATTTGAAACTACTTTGAATTATGTCTTAAATTTAGAATTTTGATCCATGAAGTAACTAAAAAGAATTAGGGCAACTCCTTCAGGTCCCCTCCCACTGTGGGAATTTTTCTGTCCTCTGAATAAATCCTGCTTTCTCACCGTAAAAAAATTAAATAACTAAAAAAATCAAGTTTAGGTGAAACCTTATAAATTCGGCTTTAGCCTTGGTTTCTTATAAATCAGAATCTGAGGCAAATATTTAAAATACTGATGCTTTACTAGGAAGATGCAACCTGTGGCAGAAGAGTGAGGAAAAAGGAATCCAAAGAAAGAAGTTGTGAAGAGATGTATTATTTCTTTTTTTTTTTTTAGTTGGAGTCTCACTCTGTCACCCAGACTGGAGTGCAGTGGCTGCTCCCGGCCACCACAGCCTCGATCTGCTGGACTCCGGCGATCCTTCCACCTCAGCCTTCTGAGTAGCCGGACCTACAGGCGTGCGCTACCACGCCCGGTTCATTTTTTGATTGATGGTAGAGATGAGGTCTCACCAAGTTGCCCAGGCAGGTCTCGAACCCGCGGGCTCAGGCAGCCCACTCACCTCAGCCTCCCAAAGGTGCGGGATGACAGACTGAGCCACCCAGCCCGGCTGAGATGTAGTATTTCTTAGCCAGCTGCTGTATCACATGGGGTTGGGAAAA
>NW_007117745.1:0-725 GCF_000164805.1 Carlito syrichta
AGTTGATTAAACCTACATCCTTTTTACGATTAAAAAGTGTTACGTATGAAATGCAGTTGGGGATGGAAGTCTAATCACTTTATTTTCCTCATATGAATATTTTATTTTGATTTGGTTTATATTCATAATCGATTTTATCACACCATGCTACTTAAAACTAATTACCATAATTCTTAGTCAAAGTATTCCATTCATAAATTAACTATATTTTCTTGTGGATTTTTTCAAAGCATTTTATCATTATTGATGGCAGATGCCGAGACATACATAAGACACTCCTTACCTGTTCATTTTCATGATGGATTCATCAGATTAAGCTTTCTACTGAATTTCTAACTTTTGACAGTTTGCCAGGTATACCTCCTTTGGTTGATTCAAGTGCAGGGGCTAGTTTCACCCACATGCCTTCTGCTAACGTTATGCTGGTAGAGCAAGAAGAGAGCTTATGAAAAGCAATATGTGTGGTATTATGAACAGACTCTTGAAAAATTATAATGCTAGCGAGAAGCTCAGTAACACTTAAAATTGTCCTCATATTTAATATATTTCCAAGTGCTAATACATTTTATTCCTCCATGAAAGTGTCACATCACGACTGCACTTTCTCCACACCAATAGCTGGAAACACATTTACTTCTGTGAGTAAACTCATGTAGTTCCATCTGTAACCAGCAACTTGGTTTTGTTTTTTTGTTTTTTGATTTGCAGTGTCACTCCATCGCCCC
>NW_007117746.1:0-657 GCF_000164805.1 Carlito syrichta
GCATTAAGGGATTTACTCTACTGTAGGAGTTAGACATCTAGGTAGTGACTAAAGATTTATTAGTCAGCAGGTCTGAAAACCATAGTCACAAAGTCAGTTCTAATACTCTCAGTGCTTCCTAAGGCATAACCTGGAGTAAAAACATTTTCCACTTCTCTCCACCCTCCACTCCTTATTAGTCTCACATTGTCTACTTTACTCTGATTTTGCCCACAGAAAATGGCAGATACTACAGTGATGGTGGGAAACTCACTATGATAAAATCTATTTTGGCATCTAGTATATATGGTTTTGTCTGGAGATTACAAAAAGAACTGTCTTTTTTCTTTAATGTCAAATGTTTCAGACAATATATTTTAGATATTTAGGCATATCTTTGTTGCTGGGTAAAATAATGACTTCATTAGTAAACTTGTCCTGATTCACAAGCAATTCTTGGTTAAACTTATGCACAAATATATTTGATCAGGACAATTTTACTGGAGTTTTGGATGAAAATACATATTAGGTCAGTGAATTTATATGAAACATATTGGGGAAAAAATACTTTTGGGTTAAATGGATGTATTTTTTATCAATGTATACTAACTTTATCTTCTATATATCTCTCAAAAGAAAGTTATTCGGAGGGAGTTTCATATACCTACTATTATTATA
>NW_007117747.1:0-810 GCF_000164805.1 Carlito syrichta
TTCTGTCAGTCCTTCCGTCTATGACTTCCTCATTCTTGTTCTCTCTCATTTTTCTGTTAAATACCTTTAATTAGTATATTCAGGAAAGTGACAGCATTTCTATATCATTGCCCATATACGAATATTTTCCATTGCTTTTTACCCAGGAGTGCAAATCAGATTCTCCAAACCTCACATCTGCCTAAAAACTCCACCATAACTTCTTTGGCATCGTGTCCTTACCCCTCAGGCAGAGATTTTTGCTCAAGGTAACACAGTCTGTGTGTCTAGCTGGTTGATATCTGTCAGTCGTGGCCTCAGATGTACCTGGAGCAGGTGAAAGACTGTAAACCAGTCCTTTGGAATTTAGTGTGGTTGACAAGACTGAGTCTAACCATGTCTTGTTTCTGCACAGGCATCCTGACTTTTTATTCTGAGATGCCTGGCTAGGTCTGGGCCACAGCCATCTCTGTGGCTAACACTTGAACAGGGGTGGACTGTCAGCCCCTTCAGAACCACATGCAGTGGGAAGAGGGAATTCTCTGAACAAATGGCAGTACTATTTCTAGAAGGTGGGGCCAGGGATGCGAGGTAACCAGAAACCACGTGCATGCACTACCGGCAAGCAGATGAGAAAGGGCTTTCAGTAAACCTGTCTGAATCCTCTGGGATCTCACTGGAGTTTCTAGATTCTGTGATTTAAATCCCAGGAGGTAAATAGAGAAATGGATCTTAGTTCTCATTTCTTTTTCTAATGGACACAGGTTTGTTTTCCTTAACTTGGATGCTATCAATTGGGTTGCTGTCAGTGACCAGCACTGACCAAGGGTG
>NW_007117748.1:0-752 GCF_000164805.1 Carlito syrichta
AACAACCCAGCATGATGGAAAATGAAATAAGATAGATTTTCAAAAGGAGGAACAGATAATAGATAAGGCCTTAACACAGACTACAGCCACAGTCATCCACCCACGGATAATATGATGTGTCATAAAATGTAACTTTTCCATCTAATTAACAAAGCCATTTGTACTCTCCCAGTCTGATTGGATATTATTAAATTATCCTAATTCGAAGCAGGTGAAACCCCAGACACACAAACAGATGGCTAAGAGCCAACTTCAAGTTTAGTTGACCCTGAAGCCCATTTGAAATAAATCCATTAGCTTTTGTGCACCTTTTCCACGTTTGTTTGAAATTTGGCTCCATTGTTTAAAACAAAAGGAACAGGAGGGATGGGCATGAAGAGAACTGCAACTTCCTACACCTTTCTTATTTCACCAGTTATGTAAATCTACTGGGTTTTGTTCTGAAATAGCATTTTCTCACATCTGGAAGGAGAGAGTAAGACTGGTGGACAGGAGGTATGAGAACATAACCCCCATGGCGATTCTGTTATCTGCATTCCCACCAAAATTCCTGGAAAGGAAGGCCTCAAAGAAAGGTCCCAGAGCTTGGGTTGGTCATGGAGAGCATGCAAATGGCCTAGGGGCTGTGTCCTACCCTGGGACCCTCTTCTCAGCAGCAATCTAGCCGCATTCACTGCATCGTGTCTCTGTGAGCTCGGACAAAACCCAAATGCTTCATATTAACAAATAAACTTCTTGATTGCCAGAGTCCA
>NW_007117749.1:0-837 GCF_000164805.1 Carlito syrichta
GGACGAGATACAGCCCCATGGGACTGTCCAGTAAACCTCAGCTTGGATTTTCAGTTAAACCCTTAAAGTTCTATGACTACTTTTCCATATACGTTTCTTTGCTGAGAGTGGCAAATATGCATTGTTTTCAGTAGGCCATCACGTTCCTCCCACTTCCAGACATCTTTCTCATGCAATGATTTCTTTCATTTTGAATTGCTGACCAGTACTGAAATTGCTGGATTGAGTGGCATTTCTATTTTTTATATGGGGAAATCCCCATACTGTTTTCCACAGAGGTTGAAGTGACCTATATCACCAGTAGTGTATAAGCATTCACATCTCTCTGAATTCTCACCAACATCTATTTTGTATTACTTTTTAATTTTTGCCATTCTGAAAGGTGTGAGATGATATCTTATTGTGGTTTTAATTTGAATTTCTTTGATAATTAGGAATATTAGCAAATAAAACATATTTTTTAACAATTTGTATGTAAAGATATTAAAGGAATTCAAATGAAATGAGAATATAAATAAAATAGATTTTTAAACACTATAAAAATGCTAGTGATGAAAATAAAATAACTGAAATGAAATTTCTCTGGATATGATTAATAAATAGCAGAATATAATACTGCAGAAGAAAATACTCATGATTACGAAGATATAGCAATATGATCTACTTAAAATAAAACATAGAGAACCAGAATAAGACTGTATGGGGGTAACAAACAGTCAACTGTGAAAAATTATTAAATTTCTTTCATATGAATAATAAGTCTTATAAGAAAAGGAGACATAGTAAGAACAAACAAATATTTGAATAACAAAGATGGACGGATGAACGAGTGGGTGG
>NW_007117750.1:0-787 GCF_000164805.1 Carlito syrichta
GAACTTCTGTGCTCAAGAAATTCTCCCACCTCAGCATTTCAAAGAGCTAGAACTACAGGTGCATGCTACTATGTCTGCCTAATTTTCCTTTCTTTCTTCTGTCTTTTTTTAATTTTTAGAGAATAGGCCATGCAGTATTGCCCAAGCTGATCTTAAACTCCTAACCCTAGGTGATTCTTCTGCCTCATGATCAAAATGTGCTGGTTTACAGGAGTGAGCAACTGTGCCAGGCCAACGTAATATTATATGTGGCAAAAAATCTAAAGACTCCACCAAAAATCTATTCTAACTGATAAATTTAGTAAAGTTGCAGGATATATGCTCAACATACAAAAATCATAAGAATTTCTACACACCAATAGCAAAATAGCTAGAAAAAAGTTAAAATAAAAATCTAATTTGCAATAGTTACCCAAAAACTCCAGTAATAATTTAACCAAGATAGTGAAAAATCTTTATAATAAACACTACAAAATATTGATTAAAAAATAAATTGAAGCCAGGCTCGGTGGCTCAGCCTGTAATCCCGTGCCTTTGGGAGGCTGAGGTGAGTGGATTGCCTGAGCCTGCAGGTTCGAGACCCGCCTGGGCAACTTGGCGAGACCTCATCTCTACAATAAATCAAAAATGAGCCGGGCATGGTCGTGCGCGCCTCTAATTCCAGCTACTTGGATGACTGAGGCGGAAGGATCGCTGGAGCCCCACAGGTCGAGGCTGCGGTGGCCAGGAGTGTCACTGCACTCCAATCTGGGTGACAGGGTGAGACTCCAACTCAAAAAATTGAAAT
>NW_007117751.1:0-519 GCF_000164805.1 Carlito syrichta
ACTCATTCTCCCCTGGAGACCATCAGTCTCTGCTCTGTTTTCATGAATCTATCTGTTCTGGTCATTCCATGGAAATGGAATCATACAATGTGTGACTTCTATGTCTGACATTTCTCACATGGCTTAATATTGTGGAGGTGCGTTCGTGTTATAGTATGTACCAGTAACTTACTCATGTTTATGGTGGAGTGATGTCCCATTGTAGGGGACATACTCAATCCATATCAGCTTTTGAGGCCTCAGTCTTGAAAAAGAACAAGTAGCAATTGCCATACATGGGACAAAAGATAGAAACCAAATGAAACAGCAAAGTGGAAACTGGAGGAAACAACATACTTCCGAGAATGCACTGAAACTTCTAAAAAAGTAACAACTCTTATCTATATCCTGAGAGTAAACAGATACATGCATATGTATAGATTTGTGTATATATACATTGTATATGCATATCTATAAATATTATGACATCCTTAATATAATAAGAGGAAGCTGGGGAGTAACAAAAGTAAAAATAAATAG
>NW_007117752.1:0-720 GCF_000164805.1 Carlito syrichta
AGGAGACTGCAACTCCAAAAAAAAGTGGCCTTACGGGAGTATCGTAGAAGGCCAAACAAGGTCGGCTGAACGGTTGTCGCTGTGATGGTTGTCCTTCCTTCTGGAGAATGTGATTTATTCCTTATTTGTCTACCCTTTCAGAATGGAACACGTCTGTTCGGGAGCTCCTTAAGGGAAAGACATGGAAGAGAAACCTCAGCGACGTCACGTCTGACGTTTCATATACCTTTTTTATTTTTCTCTGTGACCCTTTTTTAGACTTTTTCTCTTACGGTGGATGACTGTGACCTTCGTGCTGTGGTTCCTCCGATATCCTCCTTGTTCATGTCTGTACATAAACGTCAGTTCTGTGTTTATCTCTGTCTTTATTTCGCATAGACCGATGTAGCCGCTACGGTCAGCTTTGTCAAAAATAGCTCTTCCCGCTGGATTGTTTTTGCCTTCGATTCCAGAATCCGTTGCCTGTATCAGTGTGGAGTGATTCCTGGACCCTTGGTCCTCTTTCTTGGCTCTATCTGTGTGTCCCGGTCACGCCCACGCTGCACTTTCTCGGTTACTATAGTGAAAGGCTTGAGATCAGGCAACCGTAACCCTCCGATTTTGTTATTTTTCAAGATTATTTCTGCTAGTCTAGACGTGTGTCTTTTACACATTTTAGGTCTCCCACGGTTTGTGTTTACGTCACGTTCCGCTCGCGTAATTCTCGTGCCCTCTGGCAAA
>NW_007117753.1:0-788 GCF_000164805.1 Carlito syrichta
CTAGTTTGAAAATCAATACGGAATATTAAAATGAGTTTTAAGATGCTCAGACCCTGTGATCTAGCATTTTCACTCCTAGAGAGGGAGCAAGGAAACTCAGACACATGAGCACGAGAACACACGTACAAGAGTGTGCACAGTAGCTATGTCTGTGGTCACAGAACACGGAACATTAACAAAGCATAGTTGTCAAAGTTGCTCACAAAATGGAATACTACACAGCATTGTGAATAAAGTTCATCAACAAGATCAATCTCAGGAACACAATGTTGGATAAAAATAGCACATCACAGAAAGATACATACTTCTTGAGTATGTCTGAATAAAATTCAAAAACATGCAGCACTCAACAACATATTAGCAAGAGGCAGATTAATAAGAACAAAAAGGAATGACAATCTCCGTGGGGAAGAGAGGTGACCGGGGGCCCTCGGGGAGCTTCAGTGTTTTCAGCAATTTCTTATCTTGAGTTGGATGGTTGTAGATGTGGCTCTGCTCCAGTCGGATCTCAGTGCCTCATGTTTTTCGTAAGTGTTCTTTTGTGTATATATTGCTAACAGTCAAAAAGGAAAATATTTGGACCTTAAGTATTTTCTAAGTAAAGTTATTTGTATCATGCTCTTTAGAGAAGCATCCACCCTTGGGTTATTTCTTCCACATATCTGAACTTCATTCATAAAAGTTATTGTCCAGGATCCTCTAATTCTTGATACCTTTTTGTGAAACAAAGAAGTTATGTCTGTTTCCCTGTGCTCTGGCTGACACAGTGCAGACCTTTCACTCCTGGA
>NW_007117754.1:0-438 GCF_000164805.1 Carlito syrichta
CGGAAGTCAATAGTTGTGTCACATCTTACATTCTAACAGTGTCACGGAATATAGCTTTAGTGGATTTTATGCAGTTCAATTCATATGCTTGACTCCTCATTCAATGCTCAGGATCCAATAATAATACAAACCTTTCTGTACACATACATGCTATGGTTTTTTTTTTTTTTTCATTAATCAGTATTTTTTATTATGGTTTTGTGGGGTACAGTTAAGGGTTAGGTGTACAATGACGTTTCATTCAGGCACCCTGAAGATAAGAAGTGTTTTCCCATCCCCCGACAGATATTTGCTACTGTTAATCCCATCCCCCTCCCCCCCATAGTTTCCCAGTACCATCCGTCATTTTCTCATAGTATTGCATTGGATGTTCAAGGTCCATTATATGAGTGAGAACATGTGATATTCGGATTTTTGGTTTTGTGTGAAAGGTCACTC
>NW_007117755.1:0-724 GCF_000164805.1 Carlito syrichta
CTCTAAGTCCACAGGGGAACCTTGGTCCTCAAGTCTCTCCTGTCACTTAAGTTACATCACCAGCCTCTTGGTCTGAGACTTGCGCCCTGGTTCTTCAACTAGCTTTCACCACCAGCTTTTCTTCCCCAAGAGACATAATAATAGCATTGCAGAAAGTGGCTTTGTGTATCAGACAAACTGGAATTAGAATCTACTACTTAGTAGCTGTGCTTGAGAAAGTAATTTTCCTTTATAAATTTCAATTTTCTTCTTTGTAAAGTGGGCACGACCATGACTAACACATTGGGATTCTGTGAGCTAAAGTATATAGAGTACTATGTGTGTTGCCAAAACATAATAGGAATGTTGTAAATTGCTTATATTATTTTCTCTTTTTCCCATATTCTAAAATTGAGCTGGATCCAATATTAAATCCTCATATCTTCCTTTGTCAGTGTTCTGTGCTGTGCAGGACTAATGATTTTCTGTGTATATTTTTTACACACACCCTCCATGAAAGAGCTTCCTTTTAATTTCCAGTAAATTGAGACTTACAGTTTCTATGTGTCTATGAATGACTAAAAAAATTTTTCTAGTGAAAAATATAAAGATCATCACCGAAGTGGGTTAGAGATATATAAAAACATATGTAGATATTTTAGAGAATGTGTAAATCATTTACAGTTACATTAGACATAATTTATTTTAATGCACAATCTGATATAAATGTCCAAATGGACTTTTG
>NW_007117756.1:0-459 GCF_000164805.1 Carlito syrichta
CTTCCCTAAGCAGTGTGTGAGTGTGCCCACAGCCCCCATCACCTCTGGCACACAATTGGTCTGCCTCTGTCTTTTTAGCCAAAAAGTCATGAGGGGTGTCTCATTGTTAATTGATTATTTGTGTGTTTGATGATTCACAAAATTGGACACTTTAGCCAGGCATGGTTGCTCATGCCTGTCATCACATCATTTTGGGAGGCAGAGGCAAAAGGATTGCCTGAGCCCATGGGTTCAAGATCAGTCTGGGCAACTCGGCACAACCTTGTCTCTACAATAAATATTAAAAAATAGCTGGATGTGTTGGTGCATCCCTGTAGTTCCAGCTACTTGAAAGGTTGAGGCAGAAGGATCACCTGAGCCCAGCAGGTTGCCCAGCATTGGCTGTACACATGCCACTGCATTCCACCCTGCACAATGGTGAGACTCCAAAAAATAAAAAAAAAATTGGACACCTTTTCA
>NW_007117757.1:0-833 GCF_000164805.1 Carlito syrichta
TCGCTAGCTAGTTATGTTAGCTAGGTAGCCAGCTAGATAGTCAGCTAGCTAGTTAAGTCAGTTAGCAAATCATCTAGTTACTTAGCTAACTAGTCGGCTAGTAACTCAGCTAGCAGGTCAGCTAAATAGTGGGCTTGCTCGCTTTCCATCAGGACAGCTAACTAGTCAGCTCAGTCAATTCCAAACCTGTCAGCAAACTAGTCGGCTCGCTCGCCAGCCAACAGGGCAACTAACTTGTCGGCTTGCTCGCAGACCAACAGGTCAGCTGACTAGTTGGCTTGCTCGCCAGTCGACTAGTTAATCAGCTGACAAGTCAGCTCACTCGCCAGCTGACTAGCTTAGGCAACAAACCAGTCGGCTCACTCGCCAGTCGACTAGTTAAATCAGCTAACCAGTCGCCCGACTAGTTGGACATCTTGTCAACTGACATGTTAGATCAGCTAACTAGTCGGCCAACAAGTTAGGTCAGCTAACTAGTCGGCCAACAAGTTAGGTCAGCTAACTAGCCAGCCAACTAGTTAAACGAGCTAACCAGTGGGCCGACTAGTCAGTCAACTAGTTCACTCAGTTAACTAGTCGACCGCCTAGTCGGTCAACTTGTTAAGCCAGCTAACATGTCAGCCAAGTAGTCACTCAACGTGCTTAACCTGCTAACTTGTCAGCCAACTCATCAGCCAACAAGCTAAGTCACCTAGCAAACTTGTTAAACAACTAGTTAAGTCAGCTAGTTAACTCGTTTACTAACTAGATAAATACTTAACTAACTCATTAACCAACTCATTATGTCAGCTAGCTATCTCCTTAGCCAACTAGTTATGTCAGCTAAGTCAGCT
>NW_007117758.1:0-757 GCF_000164805.1 Carlito syrichta
AGTTATGAGGGAAGGGATTTGGTGCCAAGTGGCTGCTGGAGACCAGCAGAAGCATAAACAACAGGGTCCAAGTGGAAACTCTCATGCGGAACAGATCTTGCTACTGTGGACAATCCTTTTGAAGCCATGACAGCACAGAGAGAGAGACCTTACAAAGAGCTTTAGGGAATGATTACTGCAAACATAGAAAGGACAACCAAAGTTGGGTTGGGGAGTATCTTGTCGACTCAGGCTGCCATACCCATATACCACAGACTAGGTGACTTTCATAACACAAATTTATTTCTCATAGTCCTTTAGGAAGAGAAGTCCAAGATCAAGGTACTGTCTGTTTCAGGTAATGGAGAGGGTTCTCTTCAGGTTTTGCAGTCTTCTTGCTGTGAGTTCACATGACAGAGAAAGAGATCCATCTCTCTCTCTCTCTTTGAGTTGGCATCTCACTCTGTCATCCAGGATGGTATGCGGTGGCACACTCATAGCCACCCCAGAGTTGACCTGCTGGGTTCAGGTGATCCTTCTGCCCCAGTCTTCCAAGTAGCCAGAACTCCAGGCATGCGCTACTACACCTGGCTAATTTTTTGATTTATTGGAGAGTTGGTGTCTCACCATGTTTTCCAGGCTGGTCTTGAACCCACAGGCTCATGCAACACTCTTGCTTCAGCCTCCCAAAGTGTTGGGATTACAATCTTGAGCCACTGCACCCAGCCATTTTTCTCTTTTTTTTCTGAGTTGGAGTCTCACTCTGTCGCCCAGACTG
>NW_007117759.1:0-620 GCF_000164805.1 Carlito syrichta
ATCCTCTCCATTAATTCATGCCAAACTAAATGAATTTATTTTTGGTAGGCTTAATAGACTTGTACATCAGGAAGATGTACCTTTTGGAGCTAAATTTCCCCCAGTCATTTGATGGAAGTCTGTTGTAAAACTCTTTTAGAAGTGATGGATGATTATGAACTTGTATGATGGTATAAGTAAATGAATTTGTAGCAGATTGAACATCTATAGACAAAGAATATTGAGGAATCAGTATCAATCTGAAATAGGAGTCTCAGCAGCAGCTGCAGTGGTCAGTTTCCATTGCCTTGTTTAACTCTGTCTTGAATATTGTGCAAAGAGATACATCAAAATCGTGCTTGTCATATATGTGGCTGTCACAAAATGAAAAGGGAAAGAAACATGGGAAAACAAAATAGTGATTACCAAGTAACTTAATGAGCTTGAAAAAATAGCTTGCAACTAAAAAGATAAAATTTACCTGGGATCACAGTGTTCGATTTTGCAGGGTTATTTTTTGGGGGGGGGAGCAGAAGGGACTTATATAAATTTTATGGAGGAGATCTTGGGACAGGTTTTGTTGTTACCTCAGACTATGAGGTAATTGATGCTAATATCATTTCAGACCCTAAAATATTGAC
>NW_007117760.1:0-542 GCF_000164805.1 Carlito syrichta
ATCTGGCTTGCTAGGATCTTGTTGAGAATTTTAGCATCTATGTTCATCAAAGATATTGGCCTGTAGTTCTCTTTCTTTGGTGGATCTTTACCTGGCTTCGGTATCAATGTGATGTTGGCTTCGTAAAATGATTTGGGGAGCATTCCATCTTTTTCAATTGCCTGGAATTCCTTCAGTAGGATTGGTATCAGCTCCTCCTTAAATATCTTGCAGAATTCTGCTGGAAAGCCATCTGGTCCAGGGCTTTTTTTTTGTAGGAAGTTTTCTTATTACGTAGTCAATTTCCTTGATTGTTATTGGTTTATTTAGGGTCTCAATTTCTTCTTGTTCCAAGCTAGGGAGGTTGTGTGATGTCAGAAAGTCCTCCATTTCCTTAAGGTTTTCAAGTTTGTTTCCATACAAGTGTACGTAGTAATCCCTAATGATCTTTTGTATTTCTTCAGGGTCAGATATGACTTCATCTTTTGTGTTTTCTGATTGTGCTTATTTGGTTTTTTTTCGCGGTTATTCTTGGTCATCTACCTAGGGGACCATCGATCTTG
>NW_007117761.1:0-438 GCF_000164805.1 Carlito syrichta
CCAGACTGGAGTGCAGTGGCCGCTCCCAGCCACCACAGCCTCGACCTGCTGGGCTCCAGCAACTTCTGCCTCAGGCTTCCGAGTAGCCGGAATTCCAGGCATGCACTACCACGCTCGGCTGATTTTTTGATTTATTGTAGAGATGAGGTCTCGCTGCCCAAGCGGGTTTTGAACCCGCAGGCTCGGGCAATCCACTCACCTCAGCCTCCCAAAGGTGCGGGATTACAGGCTGAGCCACCGAGCCCAGTTTTTTGCCCACTTTTTAATGGGACTGTTTGATTTTTTGTATTCATCATGTTTGAATTCCTCGCTGAGACAACATGATAAGACTTTGTATTATATATATTATTTTCATTGGAATAGAATTTCCAAATCGAGATTGCCAAGTGGGGCTTCTTCTTGAACATTTGGATCTCTCATCTGTGTCACCTACCCACG
>NW_007117762.1:0-772 GCF_000164805.1 Carlito syrichta
GCCTCCTCTTTGATTGCTTTAGCCAGGACTTCCAATACTATGTTGAACAGGAGGGGAGAGAGTGGGCATCCTTGTCTAGTTCCAGTTTTCAGGGGAATTGGTTCCAATTTTTGTCCATTTAGGAGTATGCTGGCTGTGGGTTTCTTGTAGATGGCTTTTACTATTTTGAGGTATGTTCCCCGTATGTCTAGATGTTTAAGGGTTTTTATCAAGAAGGGGTGCTGGATTTTATCAAAAGCTTTTTCTGCATCTAGTGATATGATCATGTGGTTTTTGTTTTGACATCTGTTGATGTATTTAATTACATTTATGGTTTTATGAATATTGAACCAGTCTTGCATGCCAGGAATGAAGCCTACTTGGTCATGATGGATGATTTTTGAGATGTATTGCTGAATCCGGTTTACTAGGATCTTGTTGAGAATTTTAGCATCTATGTTCATCAAAGATATTGGCCTGTAGTTCTCTTTCTTTGTTGGATCTTTACCTGGCTTGGGTATCAATGTGATGTTGGCTTCGTAAAATGATTTGGGGAGAGTTCCATCTTTTTCAATCACCTGAAATACCTTCAGTAGGATTGGTATCAGCTCCTCCTTAAATGTCTTGTAGAATTCTGCTGGAAAGCCATCTGGACCAGGGCTTTTTTTTGTAGGAAGTTTTCTTATTATGTGGTCGATTTCCTTGATTGTTATTGGTTTATTTAGGGTCTCAATTTCTTCTTGTTCCAACGTACGTAGGTTGTGTGATGTCAGAAAGTCTTCCATTTCCTTCT
>NW_007117763.1:0-646 GCF_000164805.1 Carlito syrichta
AATCCCGTGCCTTTGGGAGGCTGAGGTGAGTGGATTGCCTGAGCCCGCAGGTTCGAGACCCACCTGGGCAGCGAGACCTCATCTCTACAATAAATCAAAAATCAGCTGGTCATGGTAGCACACGCCTGTAATTCTGGCTGCTCAGAAGTCTGAGGTGGAAGGATCACCAGATCCCAGTGGGTCGAGGCTGCGGTGGCTGGGAGCAACGACTGCGCTCCAATCTGGGCGATGGAGTGAAAGTTCAACTCAAAAAAAAAAAAAAATATATATATATATATATATATATATATATATATATATATACATATATTTTCTTTTATGCATGAATGTGTATGTGAGAGCTTGATCTGCATTCCATCCCTTTTTTTCTTTCCTTTTTCTATTTCTTTCTTCTTTTGTTTTTTGTTTTCTGTTTATGTGTATATGTGAATGATTGAGTGTTCATCTTCCAATATTTTTCTTGGTGTTTGTTTTTGCTTTTTTCTTCTTTTTTTATTTTTATTTTTTAGCTTTAGGTGTGTGCCAATATGAATGTGAGAGCTCAATCTGAATTCCTCCCTCCCCCCAGACTTTCTGTTTGTCTTCTCCATTCATTTTTGTGCTAGGCATGTGTGTGTGTATATGTGTGTGTGTGTGTGTGTGTGTG
>NW_007117764.1:0-360 GCF_000164805.1 Carlito syrichta
GCAGTGGCCGCTCCCGGCCACCGCAGCCTCGACCTTCTGGGCTCCGGCGATCCTTTCGCCTCAGCCTTCCAAGTAGCTGGAACTACAGGTGCACGTTACCACGCCTGGCTAATTTTTGGTTTATTGTAGAGATGAGGTATCACCAAGTTGCCCAGGCGGGTCTCGAACCCGCGGGTTCAGGCAATCCACTCACCTCAGTCTCCCAAAGGCGCGGGATTACAGGTTGAGCCACCCAGCCCGACTTGTTTGTAATTCTTTAACTGCCAGATCAAGGCTTTCCTTTTCTTTTTTTCTTTTTTTTTTTTGAATTGGAGTCTCACTCTGTCAGCCAGACTGGAGTGCAGTGGCCGCTCCGGGACA
>NW_007117764.1:2945-3761 GCF_000164805.1 Carlito syrichta
GGCAATATAGCTTTCTAGATTTAAAACATTGTACTTACTCTAAAACATATTATTTAAAATATACGAGTCAAAGTAATAATGAATTCATTTCAGATTGAAATGGTTGATTACATACTTTTTCATAACTTTCTAGATTTAAAGTATTGTACATATTCTAAAACATATAACAAAATATACATGCCAAAGTAATAATCATACATTGATTTGAGATTACAGTGATTGGTTACATACATTTTTCAAATGCTGGGCTATATTACAAATTTGACTCCTTATGCCAGAAATAGATAACTCATGTTGTATCACTTTATCTAAATTTTATAAAACATTATTATGTGCTTTAGTTATAGCCATTTGTGTTATACATACGGTGAGTGTTTGAGTGTTTTGTTTTTTGAACTTATGAAGTAACTCTGAAAACTTTGCATGATTGAAACTTTCTAGAGGTCCACACCTTAAATATTTTATTCAAATTTCCCTTTTTCTAACATTAATCTTTCTTCTCCAACATAGTTATGAATAGAAGAGTATGTGTGTAAGTATGAGTATTGAAACTCTACACATTGTAATAGATATAAAGAGATTTGTATTTTTTTTAAAAAAGGCCAGGCTCCGTGGTTCATCCTGTCATTCCAGCACTTTGGGAGGCTGAGGCGAGTGGATTGCCTGAGACTCCAGTTCAAGACCAGCCCAGGCAACTTGGTGAGACCTTGTCTCTATGATCAACTAAAAAATAACCGAGCATGGTAGCGGGTGCCTGTAGTTCTGGCTATGTGAGAGGCTGAGGTGGAAGTATTGCCGGAGCCCAACAGGTCAATG
>NW_007117765.1:0-765 GCF_000164805.1 Carlito syrichta
TAGCGCAAGCCTGTAGTTCCAGCTACTTGGAAGGCTGAGGCAGAAGGATCGGCAGAGCCCAGCAGGTCGAGGTTGCGGTGGCCGGGATCGGCCACTGCACTCCAGTCTGGGCGACAGAGTGAGACTCCAACTCAAGAAAAAAAAGATATAAATCTTTAAATTATGAAACAAAACACTATATGGGGGTGTCCCCCAAAATGTATACACATTGTAGGTATGGCATTTGCTCAAAAGGTGGCATTAATCAAATGAATGCTAGCGTCACCACACAACGGGCAGAAAATGGAGAAATCACAGTTGAGCAAACAGCATGCTACACGATGCTACCATAATTTAATTTAACATCAGAAAGTAATATATAGATAACGTCTCTCAAAATGTGTACACATTTTTTGGCACCCCCATATAATAAATTACAGACTTCAGGAAATACATTTTAAGGCACTTCTGGAAGTCTTATGGTGTATGAGTTTGGACATACAGTTTCTGCAGATAAGCTTGTTATTTTTCTCCCTAGTTACTATTTTTCTTCTATAATACTGAAAAAGCATTGCTTGTAAGGGATTTCTAAAATGAATCTTTTTCCCCCAATTATTTATTCACTAACTCATTTTTCATTATGACATGTCAGTTTCCTATATATAATCTCTAAAAGTTAAGATTTTAATCCTAAAATAGTAGGTCATATTCCTAAAGAAAGGGATGTTATAAAATATCATCAGCTATTATCTGACATGCTTCTGTCTAAAATTCCAGGCTTACATT
>NW_007117766.1:0-574 GCF_000164805.1 Carlito syrichta
TCTCTCTCCCCATGGCTCACCTTTTCCCTCGTGAGTTAGTCCCTTCCGATATTCAATCGGTTAATGTTCATTAGAACAGCCACCATGAAAACCCCATTTTCCATTACTGTGAGTTTATTTTTCAATCCTACCCTCCAGAATCCACAGATAAATCACTTTTCTCATGAAGGCTTTCTTGATGACTGCAGCCCATACCAAGTGCTTCGAATTCCTTTACTGTCACAGATACAAAGTCATCACAAAAGCTGTTCTACAACATTTTCTAATGTGTTTTCTGGCTGAATGTTTGTTTCTTCGACAAGCGGACAGACTCAGAGTAAGAGCAGCATTTTCTGTGCCTCCCATGATCCTCACCCTGAAGACCGTGTGAAAGACCAGGCAGAGAAACATTTAATCCTTTTAAAATGTAAATGTCTAAAGGAGAAGGAACCGACTCAAGCTTCAGGAAGTAGCTGTGAGGACAGGGCGGCAGAAAATGACAGAAAATCTGAATATGGAACCGATGCAGCAGCTCGGTTTCTTGCCTTGAAGTGACAACAACCAGAGAGGGAGTCGGGTGCGGACGGAGGAGCTA
>NW_007117767.1:0-358 GCF_000164805.1 Carlito syrichta
CCTTCCACCTCAGCCTTACACGTAGCTGGAACTACAGGCGTGCACTATCACACCCGTCTAATTTTTTGATTATTGTAGAGATGAGGTCTTGCCAAGTTGCCCAGGCAAGTTCCCAACCCGCGGGCTCAGGCAATCCACTCACCTCAGCCTCCCAAGGCATGGGATTACAGGCTGAGCCACCGAGCCTGGCTGAACAACAATTTCTGATGAGCACATTGCAAACTAACAACTGAAACCACTTCTGTGAACTCAGCCATTGATGGATTCATCTTACAAAAACAAGGTCAAATTTTCCACGGGTTTTATATCGCTCTAATTTTTCTAAACTTTATGATAAAAAAAAAAAGGATGTCTTGCC
>NW_007117768.1:0-651 GCF_000164805.1 Carlito syrichta
CTTCGCCAGTCAGAGAGGAAAAGAGCAAAGAAACCAAGCACTTTGTCTCCCACCCTTGCAGACTCTGGCGGTTCGAACTTTCCTTTGGGGACTTTCTTGCCTCCCTAGGGAGTAGCTCTAGGCAGAGACTGTCAGTTGTCCTCCGAGATGCAGCTCGGTCCACGGGGAAACTCCGAAATCTTGGCTAGAAGGAAGCAAAGATTTAACCTTAGTGCCTCACCCAGTCAGGCCACAGCGGTCTGATGTCTTTCCCTGGACCTGCACGCTGAAGTGTATCCTCAGCTAGAGCCTTAAATTGCCACCAGGTTCCAACACAGTCCACAGAGGTCCACCAGTTAGGAAATATGAGAGAGAGAGAGAAATATCGGATGTCTCGTCAGAACCTCCAAAATCGTTAAGTACGGACGGACCGGGTGAGGGTTGAGAGATGCAGGGAGGCGCGCAGCACTGGCGGGGCTGGCAAACCGGAGGTGCGTGCCGGCAACCCAGAGATCCGAGTAAAATAGCAAATAATTGCGACACACAAAAAGATTAAGAAAGAAATGTTATTTAAAAATAAATTAGAGAGAGAAAGAGAAGATTCAGCTCCCCAAGATGGGGGAGGGGGACCAAAGCCAGGAAGCATGGCGACAGCCATGACTCGAAGAGCAC
>NW_007117769.1:0-730 GCF_000164805.1 Carlito syrichta
CAAGTCAGCTAACTAGCACTGACAAGTTAGTCCAGGTAACTAGTCGGACTACTAATCGGTCAACTAATTGGTTCAGCCCACCAGTCATCCAACTACTTAAGAGAGTTGACTAGTGGGCTAACTCGTAAGTCAACTCTTTAACCCAGCTAACTAGTCTGCTGACTAGTCGGCCAACTTGTTAATCCAGCTAACAAGTTGGTCGAGTAGGCAGCCAACGTGTTAGACAACCTAACTCTTCTGCTGACTCATCAGCCAACAAGCTAAGTCACCTATCTAATTCATTAAACTAATTAAGTTAGCTAGTTAACTCGTTTACCAACTAGTTAAAAGAGATAGCTAATTCATTAACCAACTCATTAAGTCAGCTAACTATCTCATTAGCCAACTAGTTAAGTCAGCTAGCTAAGTCAGCTAGCTCACTAGTTAACTAACTATTTAAGTTAGTCTGTTAACTAACTAGTTAGCTAATTAGGTAAGTCAGCTAGTTATTCAGCTAGTTAAATTTTTAGTTAACTATTTAATTCTGGTAGTTAAGTCAACTAGTTAACTAGTTAAGTCAGCCAGTTAAGACAGCTACCTAAGTAGTTAAGTCACCTACCTAATTCAGCTAGTTATGTCTGCTTTCAAATAAAGTCAGCTGTTTAAGACAGCTAGCTAGGTAGTTAGCTAATGGGTTAAGTCAGCAGGTTGAGTCAGGTAGTTAGCTAGTTAACTAACAGGGTTATGTCAA
>NW_007117770.1:0-771 GCF_000164805.1 Carlito syrichta
AGCCAACGTTAGAAAGAAGAATGGACTGCGATAGGGAAGAAGGGTGCTAGAACATTGTATATTATGATTTCTCTAGTGGCTACGTCATTGTATGCATTTGTGACAATCCAAATTGTTCAATTAAAATTGACGAAACAATCTGTCAGATATCTCTCAATATAACTGACTTAAAATTGTCAATACATTATTATTTAAAGGACAAATAATTTTTAAGAACCTGAGAATCTCTGAATTTAACAATACCCCCAAATTATTAAATAATGAGTAAATACTCTTCAATTGTTTAGACCACATTGAATTTTACATAGGTCTCAATTTTTAATTTTTTTATTTTTACTTATGGGTACATGAATTATATGATAGATTCATAAATATTTGGGGCACATGCGATGTTGGATATAGGCATACAATGTTTAATCATCAAATCAGTGCACTTGGGGTGTGTATCACCTCAAGCATTTATTATTTCTTTATGAAAAATGTATTCTAATTCCACTCTTTTCGGTATTTTAAAATAGACAATGTTGTTTTTTATAGCCAGCCTTTTTCAATTGAATACTAGGTCTTATTCATTCTAATTATATTTTTGTACACATTTGCAGACTATTGATTAGACTTTTTTTCTCACATGAGCTAGACCTGCGGGACAGACAAGGATCATATTTCCTTGTTTGTGTTTTATGATTAAAGAGTGCGATTTTGGTAATAGACACAACCAAAAATCCCATAGATTAATTTTCAAGTAGAAAGTCTTATACTCATGTGTCATTA
>NW_007117771.1:0-541 GCF_000164805.1 Carlito syrichta
CAGTTTGGCTTTTGTTGTCCCATAATGACTATGCAAAAGTTAAGCAAACAAGCTTTCCTAAGTAAGCCTTGGGCTGGATCGGTAAACTAAAAGGGCTAATGTAACCCTTTGTCTGCCGGCCCAGGTTACTTCATAAACCGAGATTGTATGGACCTAACTTATCTAACATTTCACTCGACCCATTACGTGGGTTTCTGTCAATCACGGGCAGCACCCACCAATACCAGGTATTCCCGTACCCATTAGGAGAAATTACCCAATCATGTAAAATCAAGTTTGGAGTTCTTTCCCCTCCCTCTGTAATTGTGCATAAAAACTGCTTGCCATTGTGAATCGGGGCTCTGGTCCCTGAAGCTGCTGCTTCGGGCGTGAGCCCAGACTCGAGCCTGAATAAAGACCCTCGTGTGATTGCATCGGAGCTGGCTCTTTGTGGTCTCTATATCTCTCTCATTAGAGTCTCGGGTTCAACAGACAGGACTCAGAGGAGATGATGTCTTGAGGTCAGAGGGAAGAGGTGAAGGTGGGGAGGGTTGTGTGTGTG
>NW_007117772.1:0-772 GCF_000164805.1 Carlito syrichta
CGTGTCAGTAGACACTACCTAGAGATGATAAAAAAGAAACAGAACTTCATATGTTCTGCAGCATTATAGAAGAGGCCATCAGAGCAATTACAAATAGAAATTATTAGGTCAGCTTAGGTCAGGGGAACAGAAGGATAGAGAGGGTTAATATAGATAAATGACTGTTATTTTAAATAGAATGCATTTTGTATTATTTGCATTGTTTTCTTATTTAATATAAACATATCTCACTGATAAAATAATTTATCTTAAAAGTAAGTTAAAATAATTTGTTTTTTTATAAACAACAAACTATGCTGGCTTTATTACAAATGCTATCAACATCAATTTTGGTTTTAAAGTATTAAGTTATAACTTTTGATAGTCAGTCAGTCTTGTGTATAACCACTGTCAGAGAATACATGTGTACTACTTATGTACTCTAAGGAAAAGCCTAACAGTCAGTCAAAATTTTGCCAGGTGCTTTAGTCAGGATTCCTACTCTGCCCATGTTCAAAGACTTTAGTCAGAATTCTTACTATGGGATAAGACCTATATTGAGAGGAATCTTGATGAGGAAATTAAAGTGTATTAAGTGTTCCTTACTGTGTGGCAATCATGGCCACGGAACCAAATATTTTAAAGATTACTGAATAGCATAATTTTCTCAACATCTCTATAAATTATACAATGTTATCTCATAATTAGGTATACTAAATAAATAAATTGAATAATGCCACATAGCTGACCCAGGATTTTTTTTTAAATTACTGCTTAGGGATTCAATATACCT
>NW_007117773.1:0-784 GCF_000164805.1 Carlito syrichta
CTGCCTCAAGTAGAACAAACCATCAGGGTTATGTATGCACAGTGCATGGAGGTGGGCAGAGACAAGTGTCTGCCCTTGTACTACAAGCAGCTGGTGTTGCACCTGCAGCACTTCCTCAAGCTCATCCTTCACTTCCTGGGCATCGCCTGGAGTGATACTGTTTTGCACCACGAGGACCACATTGGCAAGCTTGGTGATGTTTCTCTGTCCAAGACAGGTCATCAAGTCTGGTCATCAAGACTGTGAACTTGGAAGCACTCTCCAAGTGGACTGGCCACATCCCTAGGGATGTGGTGGGGGACGTGACCCAGATCAACCCCATGCTGGCTTGACGTAGCTATGAGCCCTATGCAAACTCACCTAAGGCAACCCTGACCCCATTGTCATCAATAACATACACTGGGTCTTGAAAGGTTACTATAAAACACCAATTTGAACGGATATTTTTAGGTGAACCAGAACAGCATCTCCTTCCACTTAGAAAACTCATGATTTCCAGATCTCTGCAAATGGCTTTGTTACCAAGAAGAGGAGAAACTTCATTCAAGTGGAAATTGAACCTCTAATTCAAGCATACTGCCTGCTATTAATTGCCAAAACAGGACTGCTAATGAGGAACCTATTTGTATATGTTTGCAAAAGCTGAATCATTGAAAACATACCGTGAAAACTCTTTATCTTTGAACACTCAAAGACAGAGAGCAAAGAGTATGGAAGTAGTCCATCTTTAGAAATTTATCCATTTTTATATTTTTTCCCTCAGGAAGTTTTTTTTCTTTTTTTG
>NW_007117774.1:0-818 GCF_000164805.1 Carlito syrichta
TCCTGCTGGCCAGCAAGCTGAGTAAAGTGGATGAATTAACTAGCTAACAAGCTGGCTAGCCAGTTGACTTAAAGCTAGCTATCCTGCTTGGCAGCTGGCTCCCCAGGTGACTTAACTGACTTAACTAGCTACCCAGCTGACTTAAATAGCTGACTTAACTAGCTAGCTACCTACCTAGCTAGCCAGCTGACTTAACTAGCTGATTCAACTTGCTAGCTACCTAGCTAGCTATCATATAGCTAGCTGACTTAACTAGCTGACTTAACTAGCTAGCTAGCTGAAAAATCAAACTCACTTAACTAGCTAGCTGCCTAGGTACCCAGCTGAATTAACTAGCTGAAATAACTAGCTGCACATCTCATGTAACAAGCTTTGTAACTAGATTGCCAGCTGGCTAGACAACTGATTTAACGAGTTGACTTAACTAGCTAGCAAGCTGATTAGCCAGTTGACTAAACAAGCTGACTTAACTAGCTGGCTAGCTGGCTATCCAGGTGACTTTATTGTCTAGCTAACTAGCCAGCCAGTAGCCTAGGCAGCAAACTTAACTAGCTGATTTAATGAAGTAGCTAGCTGGCTAGCCAGCAGACTTAACTAGCTAGCTACCTAGCTAGACAGCTATATAGCCAGCTGACTTAACTAGCTGACATAACTAGCTAGACTGATGGCAAACCAGCTGACTTAACTAACTACCTACCTACATTTCCCACCGGCTTGCCAGCTGCCTTAACTACCTCACTACCTAGCTAAACTGCTGGGCCAGCGAACTGACTTAACTAGGTAACTTAACTTGCAAGCCCAGCTAGCTAGCCAGCTGA
>NW_007117775.1:0-784 GCF_000164805.1 Carlito syrichta
GAGGTATTCCAGGCGATTGAAAAAGATGGAACTCTCCCCAAATCATTTTACGAAGCCAACATCACATTGATACCCAAACCAGGTAAAGATCCAACAAAGAAAGAGAACTACAGGCCAATATCTTTGATGAACACAGATGCTAAAATTCTCAACAAGATCCTAGCAAACCGGATTCAGCAATACATCTCAAAAATCATCCATCATGACCAAGTAGGCTTCATTCCTGGCATGCAAGGCTGGTTCAATATTCGTAAAACCATAAACGTAATTAAATACATCAACAGATGTCAAAACAAAAACCACATGATCATATCACTAGATGCAGAAAAAGCTTTTGATAAAATCCAGCACCCCTTCTTGATAAAAACCCATGAACATCTAGGCATACGGGGAACATACCTCAAAATAGTAAAAGCCATCTACGAGAAACCCACAGCCAGCATACTCCTAAATGGACAAAAATTGGAACCAATTCCCCTGAAAACTGGAACTAGACAAGGATGCCCACTCTCTCCCCTCCTGTTCAACATAGTATTGGAAGTCGTGGCTAAAGCAATCAGAGAAGAGGAGGCAATCAGAGGTATTCAATAGGAAAAGAGGAAGTCAAGTTATCTCTCTATGCAGATGACATGATGGTGCACCTTGAAAACCCAAGAGAATCTGTCAAAGGTCTCCTTACATTGATAAAAGCCTTTGGCAAAGTCTCAGGATACAAAATAAATGTACAAAAGACAATCGCATTTCTCTACACCAATAATAAACAAACAGAAACCCAAATAAAAAA
>NW_007117776.1:0-707 GCF_000164805.1 Carlito syrichta
GGGGTTGAGAGCTTTACCGGTCTTGTGAGCGGTGTGCTACTCGGGCAGGGCCAAAAGAACACGCGGTGGTGTTATCTAGCACTATGTTTTAAAGTAGGGACTTGGCAGAGATCACAAGTCTCTAAGAGACTTCCCAACAGTTTTACAGGGACAAGCAGCTGATGACGATCTCGGGCGAGGCCTAAATCTTTAGAAACAGACTCACTCTCAACTAACCTGGCTGCTAGCATTTGGAAACAAGAACAGTCTGTTCAGTCCCTTAGATGCCAGAGAGAGATGACAAAGTTATTTCCTCCAAGGTTAGTGTCCACTGGTGCTGAGTTAGCAAAAGGCCAGGTAGCCTAGAAGAGAGATTGCTATGTTTCTTTCCAGGTGGATTCGAATGAACTCCTCTGGAATCCATGAAGGGGAACGCAGGCTAAAGAAGGGAGAGGGTGTGGTTCCGGGAAGGAATCCAAGATAACCGGTAGCATTTCACGTACACCGCAGGTCACTTTCACACATCCTGGACAACAGAGGACAGGAATTGTAGCGGTGTCGATGGGTCGGGAGAAACGAGATGTAGGAAACCGTACAGGGGAGGTTAACGTTAGAGGATAGTGTAGACACGAGGTAGAACTGGCAAGCGACCCCTAGCTCTGGACAGCGATAGGTGTTCTGGGCTAAAAGACGCTGCTGCAGAGGGAGCTCCTGTCAGCCATGACACC
>NW_007117777.1:0-730 GCF_000164805.1 Carlito syrichta
TCCCTGCCCCACCCAAGTCACCACGTACTGGGCATAAAACGTCCCCTGGCTACCTCTCAGTCTGCTCGGTTGTGTGCTTCTTGGAGGCCCACTTTGTCCTATTCATATCTGGATCCAGCATGCCCTTGTTTGGAAACAGAAGCCAATATTTTTATTTTTATTTATTTATTTATTTATTTATTTATTTTTGAGTTGGAGTCTCACTCTGTCGCCCAGACTGGAGTGCGGTGGCCGCTCCAGGCCACCGCAGCCTCGCCCGCTGGGCTCTGGCGATCCTTCCGCCTCAGACTTCCGAGTAGCCGGAACTACAGGCGCATGCTACCACGCTCAGCTAATTTTTTTTGATTTATTATAGAGATGAGGTCTCACCATTTGCCCAGGCAGGTCTTTAATCCGAGGGCTCAGGCGATCCACTCACCTCAGTCTCCCAAGGTGCGGGATTACAGGCTGAGCCACCGAGCCCATCTATAGAAGCCAATTTTTATGCCTCCTGTTAAACAATAATGATATGAAAAGCAAAATAATATGTAATATTGATATTAAAGTGACGCTGATGGTTCCTAGTCTTTGACGAGTATGACTGTCCCAAACCATGTCCCATCTAGAGGTACCTAGCCCATCACAGACCTCGGCACAACTCTTGGGGGACCCGCCCAGACTGGTCTTGTGTTAGAGAACATAAATCTGTGTGGAAGGATGCGGGGGACAGTGAGGACCCCTTCCATCTCTA
>NW_007117778.1:0-669 GCF_000164805.1 Carlito syrichta
TTTCCATCTCTCACCTTCAGGAATCCCTAACCTTGTTATCTGAGGTGGTCCTACAGAACCATAGAGGGCTAGATTTGTTATTTCTGCAGCAGGGAGGAACATGCACCACCCTAGGAGAAGAATGTTGTTTCTACACGGACCACTCGGATATTGTCAGGGAATCCATGGCTAAGGTAAGGGAAGAGTTAGCTGAACGCAAAGAAGAACGAGAGCAACAACTCAATTGGTTTGAAGCATGGTTTAACCACACCTCCTGGTTTACTACATTAATTTCCACCGTAGCTGGCCCTTTAGCTGTTTTAATTCTCCTACTCATTTTTGGGCCTTGCATCATCAACAGGCTTATAGCCTTTGTAAAGCACCGTTCAACTCATAGTACTCAAACAGCAATACCAGCCACTCGGCACTCATCCTTGTCTTAATCCTCCCACTCATATTCGGGATGGCCTTCAAGAAATTTGTGCAGACCCATGATTGGGTCCTTTCTTTAGGTTCCTATGGGAGGGGGGAATGAGAGGTTTAAAAGCTTTATTGTTGTATAAGAAGTGTTTGTTGTATTTATAAGTCTCTACGCACACCTCTAGGTTTTTGTTTACCTCATAATATCTATGTTAATAGGTTAACTGGGCTTCTGCTTCTGTACCCCTGATGGCAGTGTGTGAATGTTAA
>NW_007117779.1:0-771 GCF_000164805.1 Carlito syrichta
GGCCTTTAAAACAAAACAAAACAAAAGAAATATCCACACATACGCATACAACACATCAAAGCCGACCCTCTGTCAACCAGCATTTCTATAGAGACATTCTTTCCATGATTGAAACATAAGCTCCAAAGGTTAAAGAAGAGGAAAAGCAGTCAAATAGCACTGCCCAGGAAGCCAGTAGTACTAGCTAGCTGTACTCTCTTCTAGTCTTCCTGCTACAAAAGACACTGGCCCAACTTCCTCAAACACACACACACCCCGACATAGAGTCTCATGGAATTGCACACATGTGGTAGGAATGTACACACCAATATTGAACCGAGCACAATACCTAGAAACAACAGCACAGGATCCACACTAAAACATGCACGTATCAGTGTGCACCCATCGTGCACACGACACGACACACAGACACGCAGCCACTTAGACCCACATGCATGCGCCGTCCACCTCAAATCAGTGTGGGACACACCATGCATACACATGTAGAATGTTTGAGCTCCGAAATGCCGAACATACACACAGACTGTGCACAGAGTTATTTATAAAATTCCAAAGGTGGAAGAATGGGGAGCGAGCGGTAATTGCTACACAGTGGTCTCCTGAGAGGCAGAGACTGGAGGGAGGAGGTGCCAAGTGCTTCACCGATGGAGAGAAGCACAGCCCAGTCCAGTGAGCACAGTACTGGGAGAAGTGTCTCGGGGGTTTCTGACGTGGGGTCCAGGAGAGAGTCCCTGCAACCTCGGTGCATGCGCATGCGTGCGTGCGCACGCA
>NW_007117780.1:0-482 GCF_000164805.1 Carlito syrichta
AAAGCTGACTTAACTAGCTGACTTAGCTAGCTGTCTTAACTACTTAGCTAGCTGACTTAACTGGCTGGCTTACCTATTTACCTAGCTGACATGATTACCTGAATTAAATACTTATCTAACTATTAACTAGCTGAATAATTAATTGACAACTAATTAGCTAACTAGTTAGGTAGCAAACTTACGTAGCTGACTTATATAGCTAGCTAATTAGTGAGCTAACTGACTTAGCTTGCTGACTTAGCTTGCTGTCTGTTCAGCTAGCAGATTTCGTTAGCTGACTTAACTAGTTGGCTAAAGAGATTGCTAGCTGATTTAATGAGTTGGTTAACTAGTTAGCTAACTGTTTTATTAACTAGTTGGTAAACGAGTAAATTAGCTGTCTTAAATAGTTGGTTAGCTAGGTTAAGTCTTAAATAACTTGGTTAGCTAGTTAACTAGGTGACATACTTGTTGGCTGACTAGTCGGCCGAAAAGTTATCTGG
>NW_007117781.1:0-774 GCF_000164805.1 Carlito syrichta
GCTCCTGGGCACCTCTGAGCCCCATTCTCCAGCATGATTCCTTCCTTGGGGCCTTTTCCAGTCCTGCCCCTCTGGTCTCCCTGGTTCTGTCTACTCCTTGGTGACTCTAAGTGTCCATGAGTGAAAAGCACACTGCAAGTGATTCCCCCCTGAACTGAGCAGCTTCCTGGATGACATGTTGGTATCACGGGGCCTGCATCACTTGCCAAGGAGAAATGTTTGGGGCCATGAAGCTCTTAGGCATTCATCTTTGAAAGGTAAGCTCCTGTTTGCATCTAATTTTCAGCTTTGCATGCATAACGACAAGTGAGAAAAGTTTATGTGCAGGAAGCAAATATTTCCTGAGTTCTTCTATGTGTCAAGGCTCTTCTACATCCAGAGGTCCCACTAGGAACTGAATGGAAGGAGCATCTCTATGCCGGCAGTGAGAAGCCAACGACTGCTACATACACGTGAAATAGAGAGCACATTCAGCTAAGCAGGGACTGTGGAGAAAAGGCAGTGGGGAAGGCAGGTGTGGGAAGGAATTGAGGGAGGACACACCTGGGATGTGTGTGGGTGAGAATCTGGTCTGCATCAGGGAAAAGCCGTGTACTCAGAGGGAAGTTCCCTGAAGCTCACAGGGCCTCAGTCTCAGACCTACCAACCTACATGGGCCATTTCTGGGGATTATACAATGGGGTCACAAGACAGTATGATTCCCCCAAAGTCAGGACTGTTTACACTCTGGTCTCGAATTCCTGGGATCAGGGGATCCTTCCATCTCAGCCTCCC
>NW_007117782.1:0-571 GCF_000164805.1 Carlito syrichta
TGATACAGAAGATAAACCATCACGCTGTTTTTTTATCACATAGAGATCCACTCGTTCACTTATCAGACGCTTCATGAAAGCTTACTTATGCCACCTGACGTGGTGGGGGCTTTAGATCTATAGCAGTACTTTGCTTATTTATCGCATGATACAGATTATCCAAGACATGCAGCCATCCTTAAGACACCCACTTTAATTTTCTCATCATATCTGTGGACCAGGAATTTGGAAAGAACACTGCAGAATGGCTTGTTTCTGCTCCATGATGTCAGGGGTCTTGGAGCAGAAACAAGACCCAATGGCTCAGTCAAGAATTCTCTAGAGCTGTGTGACCCAATACCCCAGCCACTGGCTTAGGCCCTATGTAAATTGACATTAAGTAAAATGATATAAAATTGCCATTTGTGCTTCTCGGTCACACCAGCCACGTTTAAGTGCTGAGTGGGAACATGTGAGTATTATGGGTATGCTGCTGGACTACAGATCTAGGAGCATCCTCACTCCCAGGTGCTTGGTTGGGACCTCAGCCGGGGCCACCTTCCGGTGGTCTTTCCATGTGGCTTGTGCTTCC
>NW_007117783.1:0-525 GCF_000164805.1 Carlito syrichta
GATACATACATACATGCTCTGAGCTGGACAAATTCATAGAAGTGTCTTGTTTCAAAACAGCTTATGAGGAATGCACTTCAAAGAAAAAGCACAGTTGAAAGGAAATAGTTGTCCCCAAATTGCAGCCAAGAAAATAACAGCTGGGCTCCAGAAGATTCTGAAACTTGGTTGACCATAACTACCAGATAATTCTCTCTTAATATGTGCATAAAATATTCACCTTTAAATTCTTAAAATTCAGTAAACATGAAATTTTAAACAGAACAAAAAGAAGAATTTATTATAAAGCAACACTGCAGTAAATGTCTGAAAGCCCAGTTTTCTTTGTCAAGCTAATGGATTTTTTAACATAGGCAAATTTGTTTTCTTATCTGTATAATTGGTGGACTACCTCATATTTATCTATTTCTTTCTTTTTGTGGATTTTAATACTCTTAAAATAGCACCTTTCCTTCCATCTATTCTTGCTAATTCGAAAAACGTTTAACATACATCTCAGTTTGTGCAAAGCTTTATTAGTCTTAT
>NW_007117784.1:0-679 GCF_000164805.1 Carlito syrichta
CAGTTTGATTTCTGGAATTCGGATTTGTTCACAGATTTGTTTTGCACACTTCTCTCCTGTAATTTAAGAAAAAGCATTTACAATAAAGACAGTATATGTAATTTTCTCCAGAAATAAGGTTTAGGAGATTGTGTATTAATGATTCCAGAAATATGTTTGTTTTCAGACACAAAATAACCTTTGCTCTTATCCATGAGAGCTAAAGGGTTTGAAAACACACCACTTCAACCAGATCCTGGTCCAATGCATTTATTAGCATTTGGGGCAGTCAGAGTTTCGGCGTGCATTCTTAGTTGGAGGCTACTCTCACAGGCATATAGAAATCTGCTCAAGTTGTGCTGGTGAGCGAATGACTTAATACTCATCCTCTGTATTCACAGGACAGAACAGACCTGCTGGTGGTGGCTCTGAGTCCGATCTCACTCACAGTGCTGGTGGATGTGAACACTGCACACAAAGGAGCTGGGCACACAGCATGATTGTTTTGGAGGAATAAGAGAGGCTTCACATCCCTTTTGACTGTTGAATGTAAACGAAGTACCTACTGCTCAAGTGAATCATATGAACTGAATGAGACTTGTTACATAATTAGCATTTGAGGAGACCAAAGGAAAATCCTCGTGGGCTGGCGACTTGTGATGTCAAATGTAAGCATGCTCGTTTGGGGGACTGGGAATTG
>NW_007117785.1:0-786 GCF_000164805.1 Carlito syrichta
ACAACTAGTTATGTCAGCTCACTTGTCTGCCCACTTGCTGGTTGACTAGTTAAGTCAGCTAACCTTTTGGCCTACTAGTCAACCATCTAGTTAAGTCAGCTGACCAATGGGCTGACTAGTGGGCCAGCTTGTCAGCTGACAAGTTAGGTAAGCCAAATAGACTCCCGACTAGTTAGGTCAGCTAACTAGTCAGCCGACTAATTAGGTGAGCAAACTTCCCAGACAAATACTAACCCGAACTATGTGACCAAATCGTCATCAGCCAAATATTTAACCAAACTATATCATCGGCCAATAAGTCGGCTTGTTAATCCAGCTAACAAGTTGGCCGAGTAGTCAGCCAACGTGTTAAACCAGGTAGCTAGATGGCCGACTCATCAGCCAACAAGTTAAGTCACCTAGCTAACTTGTTAACCAACTAGCTAAGTCAGCTATTTAACTCGTTTACCAACTAGTTAAAACAGTTATCTAACTCATTAACCAGCGCAATAATTTAGCTAGCTATTTTGTTAGCCAACTAGTTAAGTCTGTTAGATAAATGAGCTAGCTAACTAGCTAGCAGCTAAGTAAGCTGTCACCTAGCTCACTAGTTAGCTCATTATTTAAGTTAGCTACTTAAGTCTGCTACCTAAAGAGTTAGCTAATTAATTAAGTCTGCTCACTATTCAGCTAGTTAAATAGTTAGCTAACTATTTAATTAACGTAGTTAATTCAGTTAGCTAACTAGTTAAGTCAGCCAGCTGAGTCAGCTAGTTAACTAGTTAAGTAAGCTAGCTAAGTCAGCTA
>NW_007117786.1:0-453 GCF_000164805.1 Carlito syrichta
GGCTGTGGAGTTATATTGTTAAGGGAGGGAGGGGCAGACCTCACCATCCAGGGACCATGCCTAATCAATGTTTGAATATCTAACTCTGAATTGTACCCCATATTGTGCAACAATTAAAATAAAATAAATACCTCAATAAAAGCTGTAAAACGTGCAACTGACTGTATTTGCTTTCTTCTATTTTTTTTTTTTTTAAACTTTTTTCCTGTAAAGATAGTTGCAGTCCAGGGTTGGGGATAGAAATGTTCCTTTTGAAGGGATTGATTTCTAAGAAGGGCGCACGACTCCCATTATAACTTCCTTTCCTATTAATACGTGAGAGGCCATTGTACCTTTGGTTTCTACTTTGACACTACTACATTTCTCACATAAATGCTGAATGATTTATTCGGCACAAATTGAAACGTGTTGAGATTCCAGACGTGTATCATCCTAAGTCAACTTCACATTGAG
>NW_007117788.1:0-749 GCF_000164805.1 Carlito syrichta
AAGTCGGTTGGCTAGCCAGCTGGCTAGCTGGTTAATTCAGCTAGTTAAGAGTGCTGGCTGGACAACTGGCAAGGTAGGTCGCTAGCTAGCTAAATCAGCTAGATAGCTACCGGGCTAGCTAGTGACATCAGTGAGTTAAGTCAGCTGGCTAGCCAACTGGCTAGCTGGTTAAGTCACCTAGTTTAGTCAGCTATCTAGCCAGCTGCCTAGGTAGGTAGCTAGCTAGATAGTTCAGCTTGTTATCCAGCAGGCTAGTTGTTCAAATCACCTAGTTAAGTCAGCTGTGCTGGCTAGATAGGTACCTATCTAGTTAAGTGAGATGACTAGCCAGCTTGCTAGCTTAAGTCAGCTAGGTAAGTTAGCTGGCTAGCCAGCTGACTAGAAAGGTAGCCAGCAAGTTAAGTCACCTGGCTATCCAGCTGAGTAGCTGGTTAAGTCAGCTAGTTAAGTCAGCTGGCAACCAGCTGGCTAGCTATTTAAGGCAACTCATTAAATCAGTTGGATATTCAGCTGGTTAGCTAGTTAAAAAGCTGGTTAAGTAAGATGGCTAGCCATCTGGCTAGCTAGTTATTTCAGCTAGTTAAGTCAGCTGGCTAGCTAGGAACCTAGCTATATGTCAGCTAGTTATGTCAACAAGCCAGCTGGGTTAAGTCAGCTAGAAAAGTCAGCTGGCTAGCTAGATAGCTAGCTAGGTAGCTAGGTAGTTAAGCCAGAATTTAAGGCAGCTGGCTAGCTAGGTAGCTAGCTGG
>NW_007117789.1:0-744 GCF_000164805.1 Carlito syrichta
CTAGGTATGATGGAGGCTGCCTGTAACCCCAAGTATTCAAGACGCCGAGGTGGGAGGATCAGTTGAGACCCGGAATCTGAGGGTACAGTGAGCTATCACAGTGCCACTACTCTCCAGTCTGGGTGACAGAGTGAGGCAGATGTAATTTACAGAATTAAAGAAAAGATGCCCATGGAACCCATTAATTTTTCTCTCATATAAAGCATTTAAAAATAACCTGTAGTAGTGATGTTTTATTAAAAAAAGTATTAAAAAATAACGTTTCGGATACATTTCAAACCTGAAAGAATGAAATTATTAAATCTGATTTTTCACTTCTAAAAGACCATGTATTTCAAAAATCAGCTTGTTATTGTCACTTTGTTTTCATCATGTGTCAGAAAATTAATAATTTATAATTTTATTTTAGGGATTGCCTGCAAGTCATGTGAGTTATAGAGTAGATGGTGTTCAGTTTCTTTTTCCTGCCAGTATTTTTGATGTGGAAGAAGATTCTGGAAGAGTAATATATAACTCGAGTAAATCTTAATGAAGTACATACAACAGTTTTTAAGGTTAATGTTTCATTTTCTTTATGTTGTCTACTAGATGTTGTTTTTGGATTGAGGGTTTGACAACAGATGATAGCACTTTTTTCCTTTTCATTATTTTGTTTTTAAATATAAAACATTTTTTCCTCATGGAAATTTACCAAATAAAGTAAAAAAAAGTCACTTGATATTTTACATCTTGGAGATAGCTAGA
>NW_007117790.1:0-724 GCF_000164805.1 Carlito syrichta
TTGGTCTCTTATGCTTTCACATATCTTGTGAGCAAGACACACTGGTTTTTGTTATGTTTTCAAGAATGTTTCTACAGAGAACAGCTTTGGTGATACAGACTTTTCCTCCATAAGTAGCAAATAATAAGTCTGTTTACAGCTTTAAAATAAAGAGACAGTGTCTCCCTCCAGAGCAAAATGCAGAAATCCTGAATGTCTGGTAAATTTTTAAAAATGTCTCACGCTAGGGCAGAGCAGATGGGCTTACTGTCCATTACAAGAGATTCAAGTTTTCTAATTCAAGGTTTATCTCCTGTGGATCAACATATTTTGTGTTTTATACACAGGGTCTCATTTTGTTGCCCAGGCTGGCTTGCAGACGTGGTTTCATTCTCGATTCTTGGGCTCAATGATCCTCCTTTCTCATCTTCCTGAACAGCTAGAGGTGCCAGTGTGTTCCAGGCATGGGATCTTGCTATGCTTATCAGGCTGGTCTCAAACTTTTGGCCTCCAACAATTCTCCTAGATAAGACACCCACAATATTGGTGTTGTGGGCATAAGTCACTGAATCCAACCTGTATCATATGATAAAATAGTACTCAGCAGTTAAGGAAAAAAGGAACTAATAATGCTCATCACAACATAAATTATTATTCTTCTTTTTTTTTTTATTTTTTGAGTTAGATTCTCACTCTGTCACCCAGACTGGATGCACTCGTCATCAGAGTCTTGACCTTTTGGGTC